>NC_091806.1:21785227-22088257 GCF_041296235.1 Equus asinus
ATATACCTTACATGTTACAAAAAACTTCGCATATGTCAGCTCTATTAAAAATGCACCTGGGGATGGGCTGGCCCCTGGCTGAGTGGTTAAGTTCGTGCACTCCGCTGCAGGTAGCCCAGTGTTTCATTGGTTCGAATCCTGGGCGTGGACATGGCACTGCTCACCAAACCACGCTGAGGCAGCGTCCCACATACCACAACTAGAAGGACTCACAACGAAGAATATACAACTATGTACTGGGGGGCTTTGGGGAGAAAAAGGAAAAAAAATAAAATCTTTAAAAAAAAAATCATCCGTGACATTTAAAAAAAAAATGCACATGGGGAGGAGTACATATGTTAGTTGTTTAGGTAAATATATATTAAATTTATGTAAGTTAGAAGGTAAATTGTTGAAATAAGAGTACATTTGTGGTACAGTTGTACTCGTGGAGTTGGGTCATGGTGGGGGGTACTGGGGCCAGTTACCTAGATAACACTGCTACATCATCACACCCCTTACAAAAAAGTTAAGACATACAAAAATAATTTATAAGTACACATGTGCAAATAATCCATCTCAGGTAATAGAGTATCTTCACTAAGAAAATAAAAACAAATGCTCAAAAAATCCTATGTACTTGTTATTTGAGGGATATTTCTGGGTACCATAAGAACACTGAAACTTTTAATTCTCACTTTTCTTCCCAACAACACTGCGAGAAACAGTTGATTTTGCTGATGTGTATAAAGGTGTTAAGTCACAACACTCGCCCAAAGTTCTCCGTTGTATATATCAAAAATATAGGGATGGCAGACACAATATCTACCCATGTATATTTCATGTATTTTTTCTACAAAAAGAAAACTAATCTACTATGATCTGCTACAACTTTCACATATTTATACCTGTGTCCAATATTGAGAAAGTTCATTATCTCATCCTGTTCCAGCTGTAGGCATAAGGGCTTTCAGGTCAATATATCTTAAAGCATGGCCTTCTAAATATTTCTACACATCATTGGGATTCGGATTCAAAAATTTTATGATGCATTTCACATATATATTGTGTCATATTATGTGTTTTTAATTTTGTAATGTAATTACACAATTGTAATTATATCAAAGACAACAGAAAATGTTAACAATCACCTCTAAAAGTACCACCTACAGTTTATATCATTTTTAATTCCTTTATCTACATTTATATATATATCTGTATCTATATCCACACATATATCAGCATTTTCCAGTCTTGGGCCTTTGGAAATTTGGACCGCATAATTCTTTGCTGTGGGATGCTACCCTAATACAGTAGGATAGTTAGCAGCATCACTAGACTGTAGCCATTGGATGCCAATAACACGTCTCCTCCAGGTGTGACAAGCAAAAGACCTCAAAACATTATCAAGTGTTCTTTGGAGGACTAATATTTTTCAGTGGAAAACTAAAAATCTTTCTGTAGCTCCAACTCTCTGTTTCTTTTACTAAATATGTGTATTTCATTTGCAGGGGGTGGATTATTTCAAGAGTCTAAATTGTAAATTTGATTTATTTTATATATACCACATTTTTATACCAAAAAGTCACTAGGTTTTACTACAGGAAAGCTATTGACTATGTTGATGTTTCTATCCAGAATAGGTTTTCTGATCAACCTGGATGGAAAAACACAATCTAACAGTGCTGAATGAATTCATTCTTATGGGAATCACAGACTGTCCTGAGCTGCAGGCTCCATTATTTGGGCTCTTCCTTATCATCTATGTGATCTCACTGGTGGGCAACTTGGGCATGATCATCCTCACCAAGATGGACTCCAGGCTACAAACACCCATGTACTTCTTTCTCAGACACCTGGCTTTTACTGATCTTGGTTATTCAACAACCGTGGGACCCAAAATGCTAGTAAGTTTTGTTGTGGATCAAAATACAGTATCCTATTATTTTTGTGCCACACAACTGGCTTTCTTCATCATGTTCATCATTAGTGAGCTTTTTATTCTGTCAGCAATGTCTTATGACCGGTATGTGGCCATATGTGACCCTCTGCTCTACACAGTCATCATGTCTCAAAGGCTATGTCAGGTGCTCGTGGCAATCCCATATCTCTACAGCACATTTCTTTCTCTTCTAATCACCATAAAGCTTTTTAATTTATCTTTCTGTAGATATAATGTCATCAGACAGTTCTACTGTGACAATTTCCCCTTGTTATCTTTGCTTTGCTCAAACACACATGAAGTTGAATTAATGATAATGATTTTCTCAGCTTTTAATTTGGTGTTCACTCTTCTGATAGTTTTTGTGTCTTACTTGTTCATCATTGTAGCAATTCTCAGGATGAACTCTGCTGAGGGTAGGCTCAAGGCTTTTTCCACTTGTGGATCCCACCTGACAGTGGTCACAGTGTTCTATGGCACTTTGATGTTTATGTATGTTAAGCCCAAATCTGGTCATTCCTTTGACACTGATAAAGTGGCCTCCATATTTTACACCCTCATTATCCCCATGTTGAATCCCTTGATCTATAGCTTGAGGAACAAAGAGGTTAAATATGCACTACGAACAATGTGGAAAAAACTATGCAACATACTTTTTTCAGGTTCATTGTCAATTTGATTCCTATAAATTAGGTTAAGGACTCTACACCTTGCTGTGTGTGCCTTTGGGGGATAAGCAAGCAGAAATAAGTTTGTCTTATATTTAGAGAATGTTTTCTATGTGCCAGTCACATGTATCTATGTTGTGAATGCATTAGTGAGCAGAACAGTAAAAATATTTGTATTTTTTCAAGGGAAGAGATGAAATATAATCATGATTATTATGTAAATTTTATAGTACAGTATAACGGGTTAAGACACATAAGAGTAGGTAAGGAGAGTGGGTTTGTTGTGTGAGAGTGAGGAAGAATAGTAGGTACAGAAGGGGAGTTACAATAACTCTTGGGTTGCTCTCAACATTTACAATAAATTCCCCAGTGCACACGTGTGTTTGTGAATTTGGGCGTGATTCTGTGGTTTCACAAAATACAAACATTTTTATAGTTGCACAAAAAATTGATTCTGATTGTTTGATGGCATTGACTTGATCATTCTTGTTTTGGAAAGTAAAAGGAGACAATCCCATAATTTGATCTATACTATAATTTCAATGAACATGTAGCGTGATATATAGCAATTTATATATGTGTTATGTATTCTGGACAAACTTTCTCCTTACGTTCCACATATTCTTCTGGCCTTTTTTGTTTATGCTTAACCTTCATGGGACTTTATTTACATTATAGATTGACTTGACTGTTTTCTTCATCTTCTACCAAGGAATAAAACTTCTGTGTAGTCAATCAAACTTTATTAAAAAATTTGGAATAAAAAATTGTGTGTATGTTTTCATCAGAAGATAAATGTTATTAAAACATTTATACACTTGATTTTTTTTAATTATTGGGAAAATTGTCTACTTAATTATGAGCTATGCATCTATAAAAAAAGAAATTATTTTTGTTTCCTAGAAAACATTTGTTGGAAGAGATACAACAAAATGCTAATATTAGTTATTAATGGCTGCTGAGATTATTAAAGTTTTTAAGTTAGTATTTGCTTATATATTTTGTGAAATATTTTAAGTGGATATTTATGACATATAATAGAAGTTATGTCTCCAATATCTGGATTTGAAAAAATTAGCTGTGAATAAACATAGCCTAATATCATACTCTCAAAATAAATCTTGCTGTGCTTTTTGATAGTCCATCTAATGAGAGAGCAAAAAGAGAACAAATTGTATTGAGATTTACAACTTTTGACAATATGTTTTATTCATTTTAAAAGTTAGCCTTTATTAAGTAGACATTTAAATTCTTTCAGGAAGTTTTCTATTTTTCCATAGAATAGAAAAATTCAAAAAGATCAAGCATTGGTACATAACTGAAATTTTTGATAGGATAATATGAAGATCAATAAAATTTAATGCATAATACAAGACAATTTTCAAAGTTTAATAAAAATTACAGTAAGAAAACTATAAAAGAAGCTTCATTGACACTAAGATTGTCTATGAAAAAAATTTATGCTTTAGGTCAGAGTGATATGAAAGGGTGTATTATCTATATATTCATGTATATGGACACTAAGAAACACAGGATTAAAAAGCCCGGGTGAAAAGTATCTTAAAATAGAAATACTTATGAGAAATAAACCTCTCTAATCCAAAATCAGGTCCAGGTGTCTTGACCGGGGAACACTACCAAACATTTAGGGAAAATGAAGTAAACAATTCTGTACATTTTCTTCTAAAAAGCTGAAGTGCAGATGCATATCCCAACTTTCTTTAAGAGAAGAATTGTCCATGATATCAAAAGCAGACAAAGGCATTATAAGAAAAGAAAACAATATGATAACATCAATCATGAATATATATTCAAAAATTATAAGGGAAATTTTAGCAAATTGAATCTAGCAATATGTAAAAGCAATAACACACAATGATTGGTTTACGCTAGGAATATATGGTAGGTTTCATACTCAAATTCAGCTCTTGTTATTAAGGATATTAATAAAATAAATAAAACTCATATGACATCTCAATAGGTGCAAAAAACATTTTAAAAATTCTAATACACATTAGGGATAAAATCTTAGACCAAACTATTATGCTTCCTAAAACTGTTATAGAGAATTGATGAAAAGCCTACAGCTAACATACAAAACAGTAAAATATTAATGTTTTACTAAGAACAGGAATAGGGCAAGTAGGACTAGTCTTTCCAGTTCTACTGAACAGTGTACTAGAGGTTGTCTCCAACTCTGTGGGAGAGGGAAAAAAATAGATATCATCCATTTTGAAAAGGCAAATGTGATACTTTTTTTGTTAGTTGATGATATGATTGTGCATATAAAAATCTAGTGAAATCTCTAAAAAATTACTAGAATAAGAAGTGAATGTAGCACATTTTCAAGGTGAAATATCAATACACAAAATGATTTATATTTCCACATATAGATGAAATGAAAAATTAGAAATGGAATTGTGGAATATCTGTTTTACAACAACAGCTATAGAGAGAGAAGAAGTATTCCTCAACCTTCTAGGTTCTTCTACGTGGTGAAATAATTAAATTGACATGAGGCAGAATAACAGGAAAAAAAATAAAGCAAATTAAATAATATGAATGCATTGGAGAATTCCAGGAAAACTGAGTAACTCACTAAAGTGGCTGCAGCCACTAACTTAAGTAACGTCTTCTGCTAAAGAGAAAGGAGGATGTTGGAGGTAATGGTTTTGGAATTCAAAGGGGATGAAGACAATTCACATGGAGGTGGAAAGCAAATGTTTGGTAAAGAAATGTTTGTCATGTGTTACAGAGACAATGAGACATGGAGAGGAATTTGATCAAATGGGCCCTGCTAAACTACTCCCTGTTTATCATGACTCATTTATATTATACTATAGTGATCTATGGTAGTAACTCTTTCCTGAATCAGGCCTCTGTCTTAAGCTCTTAAGGGAGTTAGAGAGAGGCCAGTTTCTTCCTGAATCTTTTGTTCTTTAAGAAATCAAGCTAAAGGGACACATTTTAAGGTGACAAATTCTAATCCTCTGCACTTAAAAACTACAAATTACTTAAAGATAAATTTGAATAATTATATGGAATCTTGTACTCCAACAATTAGGAAACACTGGGAAAAGTAACTAAAAATACTAAATAAATGAAAAGTATTCTGTGTTTATTTGCTGAGACATTCAATATTGTTAAGATAGCAAATTTCCTCAAATGTATTTGTGCAGTTCCAATCAGCATCCAAGCAAGGGTTTTTTGGTATAAACTGAAAAAATATGTATAAAGAAGTGCAAAAACCTAGAATAGTAAAATAGAAATAAGAAAAAAGATGTATTACAATTACTAAGAAAGTACTAGTCAATTTCTAGTCCTTTTCAAAATCTACAGTTATCAAGACAGTGTGGTACTGTCATAAAAATTGAAAAATAGGTAAATGATATAATATTGATAATACAGAAATAGACCTACACATCTATGGACAACTAATTTTCAACAAGGGAACAAAGAACATACAATGTAGAAAGGAAAGTCTCTTCAATAAATGGTGATGGGAAAACTGGACAGCCACATGCAAAAGAATGAAAGCAGGTCATTATCTTACACCATGCACAAAAATTAACTCAAAATGAATTAAAGACTTGAATGTAAGACTGGAAACCATGGAACTTCTAGAAGAAAACATAGACAGTATGCTCTTCAACATCAGTCTTAGCGGTATATTTTCAAGTACCATATCTGACCAGGCAAGAGAAACTCTAGAAACAATAATCAAATAGAACTACATCAAACTAAAAAGCTTCTGCACAGCAAAGGAAACCATCAATGAAATGAAAAGACAACCTAACAATTGGGAAAAGATATTTTCAAACCATATATCTGATAAGAGGTTCATATCCAAAATATATGAAGAGCTCATACATCTCAACAACAAAAAAACTAACAACTCAATTAAAAATGAGTGAAAGATCTGAACATATATTTCTCCAAAGAAGGTACACAGATTGCCAACAGGCACAGGATAAGATGTTTAACATCACTAATTATTAGGGAAATACAAATCAAAACTACAATGAAAACCACCTCATGCCCATCAGAATGGCTATAATTAACAAGACAGGAAACAAATGTTGGAGAGGATGTGGAGATAAGGGAACACTCATACATTGCTGCTGGGAGTGCAAACTAGTGCAGCCACTATGGAAAACAGTATGGAGAGTCCTCAAAGAATTAAGAATAAAACTATCATATGGTCCAGCTATTCCACTGCTTGGTATTTATCCAAAGAACATGAAAACATGAATACGTAAAGATATATGCATCCATATGTTCTTTGCAGTATTATTCACAATAGCCAAGACTTGGATGGTGCCCAATAAGGGAGGAATGGATAAAGAAGTTGTGGTATATATATACAGAATGGACTATTACTCAGCCGTATAAAAAGAGGAAGTCTTCCAATTTGTGACAACATGGATGGACCTGGAGGATATTATGCTAAGCAAAATAAGTCAGGAAGCAAGTCAAATATCATATGATCTCAGTCATAAATAAAGATAAAAACAATAAACAAACCCATAGAGACAGAGATTGGATTGGTGGTTACCAGAGGGGAAGGAGTGAGAGAGAAGAGTGAAAGTGATGATTAGGCAAACGTGTATGGTCAAGGATGGTAATTAGTCTTTGGGTGGTGAACATGATGTAATTTACACAGAATATAATGATGTACATTTGATATTTAAATAACTTTTTAAACCAGTGTTACCTCAATAAAAATAATTAAACTAAAAAAATAAAACAAACCTGAGTGTGTATGTAGGAAAACCAAAAAAGAAAGAAAAATCAACATATGTAAATAAGGGAAGAAAGAAGAAAGGGCAGAGGGAGAAGTTGAACCATGATGCAATGAAAACGGTCTTGGATAATCCCACAAGGAGCTTTAGTGCAGAGATAACCCTTTAGAGCTGTTCCCTTTAGAGCTTGTCCTGAGCCACAAGGCCCAGGCCTATTTATCACCAAATTGACCAGTCATTGGATGCCACCTGCTTGAGAAAGAAGACACGATATAGTTGCCTCCCTGGGGAAAGATCAATTTCTGGGGAAGCTTCAACTGTGATATCCGAGCAGCCGTCAGTCCCGGAAGCAGATGAAATGAGCACCTTCCTCATGAAGAGGGATCTGGGTTTCTTACAGCCACATCCACTATAAATCCTTCCCTTGAATCAGATATCTCTATAGCAAGCATGTTGTCTTTAATTCTGAGTCCATTTTAGCTTCTGTTGTAATATCAACAGAAACGATGCCCATCTATGAATTGTTATAAGGAATTATGTGAGAGAAATCCCTAAACTTCAAACCAAATTCTTTAAATGAGAGTTGTCTAGAAGTCTGGAGTTGCTGAGTTAATGTTAACAACAATAACTGCCATAAATGCAGCTCCTTAACGTTGACAAAATGCTTTCACCTCCACTTGCATCTCATTTGATTCTCTATATAACCCTGGGAAGCAGTAGGAAAAGTAGTTTATCCTCATTTTAAAATGATGAAACACATGAGGTAAAGGATAGTGCAATCCAGTTCAGCATGTGTTTTTGGTGTAATTCCTTTATTATAATACACAAACCTGACATAGCACATCATTGAGAGGCTATTGTTAAGAGGCAACAGTACTACACGTTATGAAACAGACTGTGTTTGGGTGTCAGATTTTTCTGTACAAACACTTATTCCAATCAGGGTACCCATAAGGGAATATCTTTTTGACTAAAGTCAAACCAGTAGTAATTAATAGAGTAGGCCCTCCAATCTGGATCTTTAGACTTCAAATCCAAGACTCTTTATACCATGTTTCACTATATCTTTGTGTGATAGGATTTAAGGGATGGTGAATGGCTTATTCCCAGTACCTCCTTTGGAAACTGGTACAACTGAGGCTATGCCAATCCCATTGAGCTTCGCATCAGGGTCTCTCCTTTTTCTGCCCAACCACCTCTCAATCCACAGTGTCTTCATGGAATTTTTTAACTTTTATGTTTCTCAGGGTATAGATTATAAGGTTCAACCTGGGCATGATGATGGTGTAAAACACAGCCACCATCTTGTCCTCAGTAAAACTTGTGGAACGCCCTAGGCAGATGAAGGGGCAGGGGACAAAAAACAAGATCATCACAGTGATGTGGGAAGCACATGTGCGCAGGACTTGTGCCTCCCCTCTTATGAGTGGATTTGAAGGAAAGCAAGATGAAAGTGTAAGAGCCCATAAGAATGACAAAACAGCTCAGTGAAATCATGCCACTGTTGATCACCACAATGAGCCCCACAACATATGTGTCTATGAAAGCCAGCTTCAGTGAAGGGTAGACATCACAGAAGTAGTGGCTAATCAGGTTGGGGCCACAGAAAGGCAGCTGTACAGTGAGGATGGTCTGGGTAAAGGAATGCACAAACCCTCTTAACCAACAGGTCACCACCACCAGTATGGAGCAGACCTTCCAGTCCATGATGGTCATATAGTGTAGAGGCTTAAAGATGACCACATACCTCTCATAGGCCATCACTGTGAGGATAAAGATCTCTATGCAACCAAACAGGTGGACAGAAGAGAGCTGGACCATACAACCAACAAAATATATCTTTTTGACCTTGGCTTGGAAGTCATTAATCAGCTTAGGGGCTGTAACAGAGGAATAGCAGATGTTGACAAAGGTTAGGAAGCTAAGGAAGAAGTACATTGGATAGTTGAGATTTGAGCTCCTTTGGATAGTCATTATATTGAACAAAATTACAGTCATGACTTTCTAGTCATATGAAAGAGTAAGAAGAAAAAAAACCATAGTTGCTACACTTGCTCATTTTGGGAAAGACCTATGAAGATAAATTCAGTAACGTTATTTTCCATGGAATCTGGGCAGTTCACAAGAGAAAAACACTTTACCTATAGGAAAAACACCTAAAAAGGCCCATTGGATTTGGGCGTGTGGTACCATAATGTTATTAGTATTCTTTTTAAGAATTATTCACAAAATTTCTTACTTAGACTATTGATTGGGGGAAAGTCTGTTTCAGAAAACTAGCAGAGATTGAGAAAGAGGGGAGGTGAAGGGACAAAGAGAAAGAGAGAGAGTGGGAGAGAGAGAAAAAAAATAAAGCTGGATAGGCTTTAAACAGATTTAGGAATGCGGTCTAGGCTGTCCACTTAAGCATCAGTTGTCTGAATCATCATTGCTCCAGAATTTGAACTATCTCTTTGTTAAATCAAGGCTTTAAGTGATAACCTCTACACTTTTTACTCCAGGATATTTTCTACTCATTTTCCAACTGATGTATGAGAGCTAAGTAACCACACACACAAACACACACACATACACACACACATGTGATCAGAAATACATGTCTTAAAATGTACAATTTTAAGCCAGAGCTTAGATATAACTAGCCTTTTATATGGCTATTTGGCCTCCCAAATTACTGACACCCTCACTGGTTTGTCATATTTTAGGTTATACCAGGATTTCACTCTTTGTCACTCCTTATATGTCTAAAACTTGGGAAATGGATAGAGGCTTTACAAAAAAGCAATTACCATTTGCAAGATGCCCAAGACCTCAGATCCTGGTTAACCTTAGTTGTTATAGGATACGTGGAGAAAATAACTCTCAGCTAGGTTTAGTCTGCCTCTGACCTTGGCCAACTACATGTGAGATCTGGGACATGTTACTTACCTTCACAGAGACGAAGTTTCTTTGGCCATTCATTTGGACTCTGCATGAACACCAAGGTTTCCTCTAACATTAAAGTTATATCAAGAAATTTGAGATGATATTTTCAACACAATAAATCACTGTCTTTGAATATAATTTCCTTGTTTTGTTATTTTTGTATTCTTTTGAACCAAAAGATGTGTGGAGGTGGGGACAATGTGTATGTTATTTATTTTTGTATTGTCTGAGTGCAAACACTACTTCCATTAGTTTTGCAAGACTTTTATTATATTTTTTTTCCTTCTATTGCACAAACCCTTGTGTCCAAGACCTTGGTAAGTCATTTAAGATTTTTGAGCCTCAGTTTCTTCCTCCTTCAAATGGAAATGCTACTGTCCACTTTTGCTTATTGTTTTAAATACCAAACTTGGCCCAATATATAGTAAGTGCTCACTGACTTGTGCCTTTTCATTTTCCAACTAGATTACCAGTACTTAAAATATTTTATGATGAAAAACTTCAAACATATACAAAATGGGGATAATTATATTATAAGCTCTCATATAATGGTCCTCTATTAAAACATGATTAATGTTTTACTACATTTGCTTCATCAATCTATCTTTTTCCTTTCTTTTTTTTGCCAACATATTTTAATACAAACCCCAGTCATCATGTCATTTCAACTTCCACATGCATCAGTAGCCATGTCCCCCAAAATAAGGAATTTTCTTACACAAAAACAAAGACATGATAACATCTAACAAAGTTATCAGTAGTTTCCTGGTATCGACCAATTCCTGCTCTGCTGAAGCCACGTTTTATTTCTCTCTCTGCTTTTAGGGATTGGTTGAGTGACTACTAGGTCTGCCTAGTATCATATGGTAGCTTACTGTGGCTACTCAGAAGTTGGAATGCGGATAGTGAGACTAAGAAACTGAGTTTAAATTTTATTAAATTTAAATTTGAAAACTAGAGCAATGTAAAATATTTTGAAGTAATACAAACTGGGGTATATTATGTTAAACAAAGTACTGTTAAATATTATTAAAATTAATTTCACCTCTTTCTTTTGCTTTTTTATGTGACTACTAAAACATTTAAAATGACAATGTGGCTTGTATTCTGTTTATTTCACAGTGCTGTACTAAGGATGAAGCCCTGGTCTAGGTGCTTGACTATATTGTCTAATTTAATTCTTTAAGTCACTGAAGTATGTAGAACTACTATCCTTACTCATATAAGGAATAAAATCCTCCCCTAGAAAGGTAAAGTAACTTTTTACACAGCCATGTAGCTGGACATTGGTGGAACATAGATTCAACCTTGATATATTATTCTCTTAGCTTGTGCTACATTATACCATATATAAATATACAATTTCCTTTGGTCTTTTAAAAATATTGATGGTAGTTTTATGATACTCTTTATTGTTCTAGCGTCTCTGGGATAGAAATTGCTACTTTAATTAAGCCAAACGAAATTTAACTAGCTAACATAGATACAAATACTCTTTAATACATTAGTTGAGTCCTGATATCCATTCCATTGGAAGACCCATTGGCCTTATAAGCAATCAGTACTTTCTGGTATAGGATCAGCAAGTCTTAGAAAATGGTTCAGATTGCGATGAGAATTATTCAAAATCTGCCATTTCTCCTGCTAGAGTCTGCAACTCAGTAGGGTCCTTTGTCTCACATTCCCTACCCCCAATCTCCATGGTCACCTGCCATATGGTGCTAGGACTAGGCATAGATTTTTCCACATTATGGAAGGCATTAGTATCTTTTAACCTGTAGTTGAACAAAGAAGAAGGCAAAGCCTAGTGATGAGGCCTTAGGCTTCACAAAATGCTAACTTCAATGCCTTGACTAAATGCTGAATCACTGAAAAACTTTGTCAGCAGGTTTTTCCTGAAAGAGGTGGGTTTCCAAAAGTCTGGAGTAGAAGCATTTCTTGACCCCTTTAGATATCCTCTGTTTATTTCTATACTATACAAAATCTCCACCTTTTAGACCACGTGTGTCTCCCCCTATAGTCTATGTGCTACTTAAATGCCAAACCCATTCTTATTTGTATGCATCATCAGCACTTGACCCTGAGACCAGCACATACATTAAGACTCAGTAAACTTTGTAAGAGGCAGGGAGAGAGGCAAAAAGGAAATAGAGTTACTGGTTTATGAATATTTCTAGATAACTTGGTTTTAGCACTACCAATTGCCTAGCATAAAAAACTTGTTAAAAGCACAGACTCTTGTTATATAGAGATGGATTTTCAACCCCAGCCACACCAACTACCAGCTGTGTGGCATTAACCAAGTAGTTTTACCTATTTAATCAATGTCCTCATCTGTAAAGTAGAAATAAATATTTCCTGCCTCATATAGTCGGTGTGAGAATTTAAGTAGCTAATGCTTGTTGACAAATGGAGATAGCAAACAATAGGATGCATTGGAGTGTATGAGGAGGCCACTTGGTGTAAACTTAATTCAGCTTGACCTTGTTTTTCCAAAAGGGCCAGACCATGGCCATTGAGCACGAATTGTATATCTGTTTTAAAACGTTTCCTATGGCAAGAACAAAGGTCCTTGAGATAAAGGTGCAACTTCCCTCTCCCTCCCAATGTTGGCATTTCCTGAAAGATTAAGCATCTTTGCTTAGGCTAGGAACTGATTTCTGCACTCACCTGTGACCACCCAGCTCAAGACAACAGATTGCTGCCTGCTGTGCCCCCCCCCCGAGATAGCAGACCCACTACCTGCTGTGTCCATCAATTGCTGTGCTGACAGAGCAGTCTTGAGACTATTCTAAAAGGGACATTTCAATCATATGTGAAACATCCTGTTTGGGGGTATATAACCACTCTGTGCACCCCACTTCTTCAGTGCCCTTTCTTCCTTCAGGAAGCAAGGCCCCAGGCCATGGTCCTCAGATTTTAGCTCAGAATAAACTCTCCCAAATTTTCATTTATAGATTGGTTATGGATTATTTTTGTCGACATTATAAAACTTAACATAGTGTCTGATGCAAAGGAAGTTCTTAAGAAATGTTAGTTATTCTTATCTTTATCCTGCATATCATAAAGACGGAAAATATAAAGGAAGAAAGAAAGATGATGAGTGTCTTCACTTACCAGGAGAGTATGGAATTCTTCCCATCATTTTCCTACTTCTGGGTCCTATGAAACCTCTACTCAGCTAAGACCCCTCCAAACACTATTCCTATTTCAATAGTCTTAGATTTCTGTAGGTCAGAGTGTGTATGTTGCTCTGAAAAATAGTCTGTCCCCATTTATTCCTTAAAATTGCTGCCTGGGTCACAAGCCAGAAGTTATTTGTTTTGGAGCCTGAAGCAAAGTAAAGTTTTACATTGTTAAGTTCTTGGCAGGTGCTCAGCAAAGACAGAGGGTAAATACAATAGAAATATGTGACTTTGAGACCATCCCAAATATTAAGTTACTCTCTCGCTGAGATCCAACGTTGTCCCTCAGCTAAGTGTAAATTAAGTCAAGAGTCCTGGCCAAAGTCTCTTTCAAATGCAAGTTCTATGGCTTGGGAAGAAGAAAGAAAAGCCCCTTGATACCCAGAGGATGCTGGGTTCTCTGTTGCTGTCCTAATAATGAGCTCCCCTGAGTCTTCAACGTTGCTTCCTCTGTTAAAGTTCTCACTAAAGCTACAAGTAAGTTTTCCTGCTGCATTGGACAGGTGAGGGGGCCCACCTGGGATAGGGCACTTCAGAATGTATTCCTCTAGTTTTTATGATCACTGGAGGTGTATCACCCTGGATTTCCTATCTGACTCCTGTCCTTTAATCTAACAACAATGTATTCCACTGGTTAAACACTTAATATGTGCCCTTCATTATTTTAAGCACTTTATATGCATTCCATGTTTCTTTTGTTCTGGTTTTAGGGCCTCAGTTGAATTGAATTGAAGCAATCATGATTGTTATATTGAGGATCATCATCATTATTGTTCTATTCGTAAACTACTTCAGTATTAACTAACCAACTAGTTTAATAAATAAACAAATATTTGTAAGCCAAAACAATCAAAATGTTAGACATTATGAATAACTTACATTTTTCTGTGTCTGTCTTCCATAGCCCATCCCATTGCCTATCCTCAAATGCCAAGATATAACTATAATCTAAATTCTATGTATTTTACTGTGTTTTAAATTAGAATTTTACTGAGGTTCAACATTTTTTCATGAGTTTCATGCCATTTGGATTTTTTTTGTATGATGCATCCTTTTGTTGTTCCATCTTTGGTTTGCCTATCTCCTCTTATTGATTTGTAGATGTTCTTTTTATACAATCTTGATTTTATATAATCTGGGTAAAAGCCCCTTGTCATATCTATATCTATGTCTCTATCTCTATGTCTATATCATTTCCTCTCCTAGTTTTGTAGCTTGCTCTTTTTTTCTCTTTTAATGGTATTTTTTGATGAATAGAAGTTCTTTAATTTTAATGTTATTTATTTATTATTCCATTATGTTAGTTGTTATGAACTGAATGTCTATGTCCCTCAGAATTCATATGTTGAAATCCTAACCTCCAAGGTGATGGTATTAGGAGGAGAGGCCTTTGGGATGTAATTAGGTAGTAAGGGCAGAGCCTTCATGAAAGACTCTAGACAGCTACCTTGTACCTTCCACTGTGTGAAGATACAGCAAAAGATGCCTTTTATGAACCAGTAAGTGTACCCTCCCAAGACACTGAGTATACCAGTGCCTTGTCTTGGATTTCACTTCATCCAGAACTATGAAAAATAAACTTCTGTTGCTTATAATCTACCCTGTCTATGGCAATTTGTTGCAGCAGCCCAAACAGAATAAGACAATAGTACTTTCTGTGACCTCTTTAAGAAATTCATATGCAGTCAAACAGTATTTGAGAAGGGAGCCAAGAATATTCAATGAAGAAAAGATAGCATTTTCAATAGTGGTACTGGGATAACTGGATATTCACAGGTAAAGGAATGAAACCGGACCTATAACTTACACCAATCACAAAAAATAACTCAAAATGGGTTAAAGACTTAAATGTAAGACCTGAAGACATGAAAACTCCTAGAAGAAAACATAGGCATAAAGCTCCTTAACATGGGTCTTGTAGTGAATTTTTGGATATGATACCTAAAGTACAAGCAACAAAATAAGAAAAAAGCAAGTGAGACTACATCAAACTAAAAATCTTCTGCACTGCAGAAGAAACCATCAACAAAATGAAAAGAAAACTATGGAAAGGGAAAAAGTATTTGCAAACCATATATCTGATAAGAGCTTAATCCAAAATATATAAAGGACTCATACAAGTCAATATCAAAAAACCAGATAGCAATTAAAAAATGGGTGAAGGACATGAACAGCTATTTCTTCAAAGAAATGCCAACAGGTACATGAAATAATGCTCAATACCACTAGTCATTAGAGAAATGCCAGTTAAAACCACAATGATATATCACCTTATTCCGTTATAATGGCCATCATAAAAAACACAAGAGATAAAAATGTTGTTGTGGATGTGCACAGTTGATGAAATCGTAAATTGATACAGCCACTATTGAAAACAGTATGGAGGATCCTCAAAAAAATAAAAAATATAACTAACATATGATCCAGTAATTGCACTTCTGGAATATATCCAAAGGAAATAAAAACACTAACTGGAAAAAGTATCTTCATGTTCATAGCAGCATTATTTATAATAGCCAAGACATGGAAACAACCTACCTGTCCATGAATGGATGAATGGATAAAGAAGTTGTGGTAAATATATACAATGGAATATTCACCATAAAAACAAGGAAAATCCTATCATTTGTCTCAACAAAATTGGGCCTTGAAGGCATTATGCTAAGTGAAGTAAATCAGAGAAAGAAAAATACTGTATGATCTCACTTATATGTGGCATATAAAAAAATGGAACTCATAGAAAAAGAGATATTTGTGGCTACTAGTGGACAAGATTGGGGGGAGAGAGAACAAGAGAAATGTGATCAAAATTACAAACTTCCAGTTATAAGATAAATAAGCACAGACAGTCTCTACCTTACAATAGTTTGTTACAATTGTTTGACTTTATGATGTTGCAAAAGTGATATGCATTCAGTAGAAACTATACTCTGAACTTTGAATTTTGATCTTTCCTGAGGCTGGTGATATTTGTTGCTATAGTCTCTTGTGATGCTGGGCAGCAGCAGTAGGCTCCAGTCAGCCAGTCAATCACCAGGGTAAACACCTGATTCTGTTGTTCACTTTCAGTACAGTATTCAATAAATTATATGAGATATTCAACTCTTTATTATATAATAGGCCTTGTGTTACATGATTTTACCCAAATGTAAGCTAATGTAATGCAATATTCTGACAATGCTTAAGGTAGACTGAGCTAAGCTACAATATTCAGTAGGTTAGATATATTAAATACATTTCTGACTAATCATATTTTAAAGTTATGATGGGTTTATTGGGACATAACCCCATAAGCCAAGAAAGATCTGTACTTGCGATGTAATGTACAACATGATGACTATAGCTAACACTGCAGTAGGATATATATGAAAGTTGTTAAGACAGTAAATTCTAAGAGTTCTCATCACAAGGAAAAAGGTCTTTCCCTTTTTTCTCTTTTTTTTAAATTGTATCTATGTGAGAAGATGGATATTAGCTGACCCTATTGTGTTAGTCATTTCACAATATGTAAATATAACCATGAATCTGTATGCTTTAAACTTATATGGTATGTGTGCCAATTATTTCTCAGTAACTAGAGAAAAAAAAGAAATCCTTCCCTATTCCAAGTTCATTAAGATAGTTTGTTACATTAATATCTAGATACTTTATTGTTTTACTTTACACATTTAGATCTAAAATCCATTTGGAATTAATTCTTGGGAACTGTGTGTGGGGAAGGTGAAGATATTTTTTTATATGGATATTCAATTGAACTAAAATAATTTTTTGAAAGGCCTATCATTTATCCATAGCTCTTCTGTGCAACTTTGTAATAAATTGAATGTCCACATATGTATGTATCTGCCTCTGAACTTTCTACACTACGCTATTGGTTTATTTGCCTATCTTTGCATTGATAATTATAATCTTGTAATAACTTTTGATCATCAGTAGTGTAATTCCACTAACTTTGATCTTATTCAAAGGTAGTTTACCTTTCTTTTTTAATGAGGAAGATTCATCCTGAGTGAACATTCATTGCCAATACACTATGTTGATATCAGACAAAGTAGACTTTACTATGATGAATATTTCCAGAGAAAAGTATAGACGTTGCATAACGATAGGTGGACCAATTCACCAAGCAGACATAATAATCCTAAAAGTATATGCTCTTTGACAACAAAACCTTGAAAATACATGAAAAAAGAACTGATAGAACTGATATACCTTTATAGATGTTTTTGTAGTTTCGTTGGATGAAGTGCATTGTATAATAGATTCCTCAGAAATGCTGCTTTTATTAAGATTATGATAGTTTACAACCTTGTGAAATTTCAGTTGTATGTTATTGTTAGTCGTGTTGTAGTTACAGCACTTGACCCTTTGTGCCTTCCCCCTAGCCCGCTTGCCCCTGGTAACCACCAATCAGTTGTCTTTGTCTATATGTTAACTTACACCTATGAGTGGAGTCATACAGAGGTCCTCTTTCTCTATCTAGCTTATTTCACTTAACATAATACCCCAAGGTCCATCCATGTGGTTGTGAATGGGACGATTTTGTCCTTTTTTATGCCTGAGTAGTATCCACATGCATGGAATGTCTTTCCACCTCTTTATGTCATCATCAATTTCTTTCAAGAAAGTCTTGTAGTTTTCGTTGTATAGATCTTTCACTTCCTTGGTTAAATTTATCCCAAGGTATTTTATTCTTTTTGTTGCCATTGTGATTGGGATTGAGTTCTTGAGTTCTTTTTCTGTTAGTTCATTGTTAGCATATAGAAATGCTACTGATTTATGTATGTTGATTTTATACCCTTCAACTTTGCTGTAGCTGTTGATTGTTTCTAATAGTTTTCCTATGGATTCTTTGGGGTTTTCTATATATAAGATCATGTAGTCTTCAAACAGTGAGGGTTTTACTTCTTCATTGTCTATTTGGATTCCTTTTATTTCTTTTTCCTGCCGAATTTCTCTGGCCAACATCTACAGTACTATGTTGAATAAGAGTGGTGAAAGTGGGCACGCTTGTCTTGTTCCTTTTCTCAGAGGGATGGCTTTCAGATTTTGTCCGTTGAGTATGATGTTTGCTGTGGGTTTGCCATATATGACCTTTATTATGTTGAGGCACTTTCCTTCTATATCCATTTTATTGAGGGTTTTTATCATAAATGGATGTTGGACCTTGTCAAATGCTTTCTCTGCATCTATTGAGATGATCATGGGGTTTTTGTTTCTCATTTTGTTAATGTAGTGTATCACGTTGATTGACTTGCAGATGTTGAATCATCCCTGTGTCTCTGGTATAAATCTCACTTGATCATGGTGTATAATCTTTTTGATATATTGCTGTATTCGGTTTGCCAGAATTTTGTTGAGGATTTTTGCGTCTATGTTCCTCAGTGATATTGACCTGTGGTTTTCCTACTTTGTGTTGTCCTTGTCAGGTTTGGGGATCAGAGTGATGTTGGCTTCATAGAATGTGTTAGGGAGCGCTCCATCTTCTTCAATTTTCTGGAATAGTTTGAGAGGGATATGTATTAAATCTTCTTTGAATGTTTGGTAGAATTCTCCCGGGAAGCTGTCTGGCCCTGGACTCTTATTTTTGGGGAGGTTTTGGATTACTGTTTCTATTTCTTTACTTATGATTGGTCTATTAAGATTCTCTACTTCTTCCTGATTCAGTTTGGTGAGTTTGTAAGAGTCTAGGAATTTATCCATTTCTTCTAGGTTGTTCAATTTGTTGGCATATAGTTTTTCATAGTATTCTCTTAGGATCCCTTGTATTTCTTTTGTATCCGTTGTGATTTCTCCGCTCTCATTTCTAATTTTATTTATTTGAGACTTCTCTCTTTTTTTCTTAGTGAATGTGGCTAAGGGTTTATCAATTTTGTTAATTTTTTCAAAGAACCAACTCTTGGTTTCGTTGATCCTTTCTACTGTCTTTTTTGTTTCAATATTGTTTATTTCTGCTCTAATTTTTAATCTTTCCCTCCTTCTACTGCGTTTGGGCTTTGTTCGTTCTTCTTTTTCTAATTCTGTTAGGTGTCGTTTGAGGTTGCTTATGTGAGATTTTTCTTGTTTATTGAGGTGAGCCCGTATTGTAATGAATTTCCCTCTTAGAACTGCTTTTGCTGCGACCCAAATGAGTTGGTATGGCACGTTTTCATTTTCATTTGTCTCCAGATATTTGATTTCTTCTTTAATTTCTTCAATAATCCATTGTTTGTTCAGTAGCATGTTGTTTAGTCTCCACATTTTTGCCCCTTTCCCAGCTTTACTCTTGTAGTTGATTTCTAGTTTCATAGCATTATGGTCAGAAAAGATGCTCGATATTATTTCAAACCCTCTTATACTTATTGATGCTTGCTTTGTTTCCCAAGATATGTTCTATCCTTGAGAATGTTCCTTGCACACTTGAGAAGAATGTGTAACCTGCTGTTTTTGGATGAAGTTTTCTATGTATATTTATTAAGTCCATCTGGTCTAATTTTTCATTTAATTCTATAATGTCCTTATTGATTTTCTGTCTTGATGATCTATCCATTGGTGGTAATGGGGTGTTGAGGTCCCCTACTATTATTGTATTGTTGTTGATGTCTCCTTTAAGTTTTGTTAAGAGTTACTTTGCAAATCTTGGTCCTCCTGTGTTGGGTGCGTATATATTTATAAGTGTTATGTCATCTTGGTGCAGTGTCCCTTTTATCATTATATACTGCCCCTCTTTCTTTCTTTATCTGTTTTGCTTTGAAGTCTACTAGACAAGATATAATCAGACAAGATATATATCAGACAAGATATAAGTATGGCAACACCTGCTTTCTTTGGTCATTATTAGCTTGGAGTATTGTCTTCCATCCCTTCACTCTGAGTCTGTGTTTGTCTTTGGGCCTGAGGTGTGCTTCCTGGAGGCAGCATATTGTTGGGTCTTGTTCTTTGATCCATCCTGCCACTCTGTGTCTTTTGATTGGAGAGTTCAATCCTTTTACATTTAGAGTGATTATTGAAACATGGGGACCTACTGCTGCCATTTTATCACTTTTTTTCCAGTTCTCTTGCATTTCCTTTGTTTGTCCTCCCATGATTTTTGGACTACTAATTCAAATAGGTAAATTTCTGTATTGGGTTCCTTCTTATTTGTAATTTGTGTCTTTATTCTTGTTATTTGTTTAGTGGTTACCAGGTGGTTTGTATAACACATCTCGTAGATGAGATAGTCCTTTGTCCAATAGCCTCTTATTTCCTTAGATTAAAACGTTCCACCTCTTTCCTCTTCCACTTCTAGGTTGTTATTGTCAGATTTGTTTTTCTCTTCCTTCTTGTGTTTTGAGTTTATGGTTAAAATGACAAGATTATATTTACTCTTGGTGTCTCCCTTCTTTTTAACTTTAATGTTTTATTTAACTTTTGCTAACGTGTTCTGATGGAGAGCTGCTACTTTCTGTTATTGTCCTTCTACTTATCTCCTTTGCTCTGGATTTTGTAACCCTTTTCCTTTTTTGATTTTTCAGGTATGAGGGTTTTCCTGAGTATTTCTTGAAGAGGAGATCTTGTGGCAATGAACTGCCTTAACTTTTGTTTATCTGGGAAAGTTTTATTTCTGCATCATATTTGAAGGATATTTTCGCTACGTAGAGTATTCTTGGCTGCAGGTTTTTGTCCTTCAGAGTTTTGAATATATCATTCCACTCTCTTCTAATCTGTAAGGTATCTGCTGAGAAATCTGCTGATAGCCTTATGGGCTTTCCTTTGTAGGTTATTTTCTTCTGCCTGGTTGCCCTCAGTATTTTCTCTTTGTCATTGACTTTTGCTAGCTTCACTACTATATGTCTTGGGGTTGGTCTTCTTACATTGATAAAGTTTGGAGATCTATTGGCTTCTGTCACATAGAGCTCCATCTCTCTCCACAGGCTTGGAAAGTTCTCAGCCATCATTTCTTTGAGCAGTCTTTCTGCTCCCTTCTCCTTCTCTTCTCCCTCTGGTATACCTACAATCCTTATGTTGCATCTCCTAATTGAGTTGGATAATTCTCGGAGAGTTTCTTCATTTCTTTTTAGTCTTAGTTCTCTCTCCTCCTCTGTCTGCAGCATTTCTATATTCCTATCCTCCAAATTGCTAATTCTGTCCTCCATATTATCAACCCTATTGTTCAGAGAGTCCAGATTTTTCTTAATCTCCTCCATTGTGTTCTTCATCTCCAGTATTTTTGATTGGTTCTTCTTTATAGTATCAAGCTCTTTTGTGACAGCTTCTGAACTCGTTGAGTTGTCTATCTGTATTCTCTTTTAACTCATTGAGTATTTTAATAATGGCTATTTTGAAGTCATCGTCATTTAGGTGATAGATTTCATTGTCTTTGGGATTGTTTTCTGGGTACTTGTCATTTTCCTTCTGTTCTGGAGGTTTAATATATTTTTTCATACTGCTTGATGGTGTAGATTTGTGCCTCCACATAGAGACAGAGTTCAGTTACTGTTTCCACTTGTTTCTACTGGTGTGGGGGTATGCAACTGTTTAGACTGCACCAACCAGGAACCCTGTCAGCTGTTGCTGACTGGACCTTCTCATAGTAACAGTGGTCCTGTGGGGTCCCTTGTCAGTGGTGGGGGCAATCACAAGGGTGCCTCAGGCTGCTGGTGCTTGCTATTGCAGACCACCTAGACGTGCTCCCTCCTTAGGGTCTGCAGTGGTGTTATGGGCTTTCCCATTGGCTGGGAGCAGGATCACCTATATTCACAGCTGTGTCACTGTCAGGGCCCACAAGATCTCACTTGTCCACTATAGCTCCCAGCAGAGCTATGGGTATCTTCTGCAGTCTGTGGTTAGCTCACCTAGCTGTGCCGCTTTTGCCCCAGGGCCTTCTAGCCTTGTGATTGCTGGTCAGGGCCTCTCCACTAGTGCTGTGCAGATGCTTTCACTGTGGCTGCTATGGAACCATGGATTTTCCCCCTTCGTGATCGAGCCAGGCTGCTGGAGCTCCACCCAGCCCCTGGCCACTCCCATGGGATCACTGGATGACTCTTGCCCTCTCTGGGACACCGCTGGAGTCTGTAAGTCAGAGGTGGCTGGAGGGCTGCTGCTCTGCCCAGGATCATCCTCTCCTAGAGCTTCCCAGCATTCTGATTGCTGGGCAGGGCCTCTCTACTAAGGGCAAGTAGAGGCTTTCCTACCGCTGGTATGGGACTGTAGAGTTTCCCCCCAAGCCGTGGACCTGGGCCACCAAAGCTCCACCCAGCTCCTGGCCACTCCAACAGGATCTCTGGGGTCCCTTGCTCCCTCTGGGACACAGCCAGAGTCTGTGAGTCAGAGGTGGCTGGCGGGCTGCTGCTGTGCCCAGGATCCTCCTCTCTCAGAGCCTCTCAGTGTTTTGAATGCTGGGAAGGGCATCTCCACTAATGCCTAGTAGAGACTTTCCCTGCTGCTGGTGTGGGACCGAGGAGTTTCCCCCTGTGCCATGGAGCTGGGCCACTAGAGCTCCACCCAGCCCCTGACCACTCCCACAGGATCTCTGTTTGCCCCTTGCCCCCTCTGGGACACAGCTGGAGTCCATGAGTCTGGTGTCATCTGGCGGGCTGATGCGCTGCCTGGGATCCTCCTCTTTGGGAGCCTCTCAGCATTCTGAATGTTCGGCGGGGCCTCTCTGCTAATGGTGAGTAGAGGCTTTCCCTGCCCCTGGTGTGAGACTGTGGAGTTCCCCCCTGGGCTGTGGAGCCTGGCCACTGGAGCTCCACCCAGCCCCAGACCACTCCCATGGGATCTCTGGGTGTCCCTCAAAATTGATGTTTTATTGAAAGACAGCTTGTCAGGGTGTAAAATTCTGGTTTATACTTTCTTAAGTTTCTTGAAAATACTGTTATGCAGTTGTCTTCATTTGTATGCTGTTTTTGGGAACTCAAATGCTATCAGAATTCTCTTGATTTTGTACCTTATTTTATCATTTTGCCTAGAGTTCCTAAGAATTTCTTTCCATAGCTTTAATGTCTAATAGTTTTATTAGAATATGAGTCAGAGATTATTGTTCTGCCTCTATTTTTCCTGGTATCCAGTGGATCTTTACAATGTGTAGATTTAGATATTTAAAAATCTATGGAACATATTTTTGGATTATAGTTTTATATTGGATTCTATTCCCGTATTCTGATTTTATTTTTTGGGGGGCACCAATTACACATATCTTGGGCCTCCTTTGTTTAACTTCCTTTTTTAGCTGTTTCTCTGACCCTTTTTACTTCTTTTAAATCTCATTTTATTTCCTTTGGCTGAGTATGAGACTTACTTTCATGAACTTTATTATATTTTAATTTGAACATTATCCCTTAGATACTTTAATTTTCATTACTGAGATGATTTTTATATTTTTATTTTATTTTTTCTTGAGCTTAATTAACTCATTTCATTCCTTCTTGATTTCTAAAATCCATTTCTGTTACATTTTGCATTTTTAAATCATTTTTTTATCTTCATATCCATAAAAGTTTGAGTATAGTTAATTCAGCTTAGAGTACTATGTTGCAGATTTCTTTAGTTTTGTGGTTGTGTTTTTAATATCGAATTTTCAGTATTTCTACTAGTAGAAGTACTCTGATTCACATTTTCAGATTTTTTCAGCCTAGTTTTGTTTGCATATAGTTTTTTTTTTAAATTCTTCTTCATTCTGTAGATGTGGTTTTGAGTGTGAGAGTGGTATAGCTCCTTCTCTTTTAGTCTCTTTTCCACACAGTGGGCAGGAAGAGGAAGGAAGGAAGCAGAGTACAGAATGAAGACCAAGCTTCTGACTGGGCACACCAATTAAGCATTACCTCTTTAAAAAACTTTCCAAATCCTCTACCAGTTACCTCTGCTTACATATCATTGGCCAGCCCTGGATCATATGGCCATGTCTAGCTGCCAGGGATTCTGGGATAGTGATTATTTTCATCTGGGCAGGAATAGAATGGAGTACAGACAATAAAGGTATTAGCAGCATCTGCCACCAAAGAGAATGAAGAAACATTTTTATCAGAGACTTCTTTGTTTTATAAAAGAAATAGTGGTAATTATTTTCAGTCCTACTGTCTGGATTCTAATTTGGTGCCACTTCTCCTATAAAATTTGACACAAAGACCTACACTTTAAATGAGTGCACAAAATTTAAAAATCTGGAATTCATGAGACTATTGTGTTTCATATTTTTACCAGTCTGCAATTACCAGAAGAAATGGTCAGTGGTATGACCTCATAATGAAGAATCCTTTAAAATTCTAAATTATATTTCCTTCCTGAGTTTTAACAGTACAGTCACCAAATTTTGAATTTATGATGTCTATGAGAATCAGACATTTCTGTTTGCTTTCTTTTCCAGGATAGTTTTTCTTTGATTTTTGTAGAGAGTGTTTCTTGAATCTTTAGAAATAATCTATTTTTTTGAAAGATACATTTTAATATAAATACTATAGATATTTTAGAAATATTTGGAAGCTACCAATAATAAATAAAAAATTCTAAACACCCTGATAATTCAACTCCCAGAGATAAACACTAACACTGTTTATGAGTATATTACTTGTATTTAAATACATTTTCTCTTGTGGACTTCAGCATTTTCATTTATTTGGTCTCATTTTTGTCACAATATTTTTTTTTGAAATATAAATAGGACAACTATAAACCCAACCATTGAGTAACCTTGCATAAATAGATACCTCCTTTCAGACACAGAATCCCAACTGTATGATGAAAATAATAACATTGTATCAGTTAGGATTATGATTCAATTGACAGAAGATGCTATTCTGTGCATTTTAAACAATAATAGAATTTATGATCTCATGTAACTGAAAAAGCCAGAGGTAAGGCAGGCTCCAGGTGAGACTTGATACAGTGGATCGCATGTTACCACTACCCAGTTTTTTTCCTTCTTGACATTCTTCCCTTTGTAATGCTGACTGTATTTCATGTGATGGCCCTCAGAAAGCTTATGATTCCTCTTTGTCACAAAGTGGTTGCTGCAGTTCCAGACCAGACAGACTTGCTGAAAACTAAGCAAATATTTCTCTCTTTTCTGATATGATCTGCCTAAGATAGAGTATGCTTCTTACCTGTGAATCCCTCAAATGCCTCCCTATCTCCCTGACTGGGTTGCTTTCCATTCCTAAACCAATATTGTGGCCAAGAGGTGATTTATGGAGATCTGCTTATGCCAACCTGCTTGTCATCTGCTTAAGGCAAGTTTGGCTGGGATTGGGTAGGTGTGGCTTCTGCAAAGCAAAATCTGGGTAGTTTTGACAGGAATAGAGGAAAATAGATGCTATGGAGGAAACAAAAGTGTTCAATAAGAAAATTTGCCTTTCAAGCTTGCTGTGACTATTAGGGACAATGGCTGCCAAATATCTGGTATAGTGCCTGGCACATAGTAGGTACTCAATAAGTGGCAATTATTGCTATCATCATCATCATTATTATCATCATCATAATGGATGGGGTGTTTCAGGCATATGATTCTAAGTGATGTTGAAGCATAGAATGTTAGAGTGAAAAGGAACATGAAAGATTATCTAGTCTCATTCTGTCATTTTACATCTGTAGAACTTCAGACTGCTGAGGTGAAGGGACTTGCCTAAGTCACCCAGCTGGAAGCCCCTTTCCAAGGACATGACCTCACTTCTTCCTTCAGTCTCATACTCCCGTGGTGACTCAGAAAATGCAGGCAAAAACATTCCTAATATCATGTCTTTAGCTTCTTTCTCTCAGAACATAATTACTAGATGGTTTTAATCTGTCAAATTTCTCCAACGAAATTAATTAAAACGCATTTTGAACCTTTTTGTAACTCACAATTTCTTGGCAAAGTTTCACACTGGAGATAAGAAATTCCACCGGGAATTAAATACTTTGATCACAGTGTGTGGGTCAGTTTATTTTAAATAGCACAATATCTCCAAATTAAAAAATAATCCTTGGTCTTCCAGTGAGTGAGTGTGTTTTCTAAACTGAAAAACAAGATCTAAAACTCACTCATTGGCTGTTTTCGGTAGCTACTTTTCTGTTTCTAAATAATTGATCTAAAGATTGGCCATGAGACTGATTTGCCAAATCCTTCCTTTTGTGATTCATCCACATCACCATACCCTGTTCATTTTCTAATAGATCACAGGACCCAGGAAATTTTGTTGTGTGGAAGCAAGATTGACACTGTTAACTGGCAATAATAATCACAAAATCAAAATCACTAGAAAGGAATCCTAGTATCAGGGAAAGAGTTCCTCGGCAACTTGACCAATAGTTAGCTGTATGACTTTGAGAAGTCAACTAAACTCTGTGGCCCTTATTTGCTCCATCTGTAAACTAATTAGATTGAGCAATGGTCTACAAATTTCCTTTAAGCTCTAAAGTTTCTTCAGTTTCACCTGATGCCTTAGCTGAAATGAAGTGACTTAGCCCACTGGGGGCCTTCAATGCAGAGGAAAGAGCCTGGTGGAAGAGTTTTGTAATGAAGAGAGCCTCTTGTGTTCCTGTGCACACCCCTTCAGTCTCCTCAGTGCAGGTCATCCCTTTGAGTGATGAGCTCTTGCAACAGAGGAATAAATTTTTCCTGAGCCTAAAGAGAATAATTTTCATGTTCAACTCCTTGCTCTAAGACTGGGCATTCCCAAAACAAGATACAGAATGCCATACCCAGAGGATTTCTCAGGTTGACTGAATGTGAGAGGCCACAAAGTGCTGTGTGATCTAGGCTGGGTCACTTTTACTCCCTGAGCCTCAGTTTCTGCTTGTGTAAAATGGAGATGGCAGGAGAGAATGTGTCCTAAAGTTCTTTTTGGCATTCCCATTCTGAGGTTCCATGAAGTACCAGTTGAAAGTCTAGAGTGAATTGTGAGAAGGAGGCCCTTGGGATGTGACATAGAGCTCATAGTAGTAGATCTTACAGGCTCACTATCAATTTATTATTTTGACCTTGTCAGATTTCTCTCATTGGAGCTTCATGTCAGAGGATAAAATTCTACCTAGGTAAGGTCCAGACTATCATTTACCTACCTAGGCTTTTACATGTTATCAATAGTTTACCCTGTAATCCATGATTCTAGGGTGAGAGTTTTATTTGAGTAAGTGCTGGAGGAAAGAGGAGGTAATTTCTTAACAACTAACTCTCTGTGTTGAGCAAAGGGGGAAGGGAAAGTAGAGAGAAAAGTAAATAAATACCAGGAAATCTGAGCTAATAAGACCTGCTATTTATTGAGAACTTCCCATTTGTCAGGCAACTCTGTTAAGTGCCTTGTATATTTTATCTCACCTCTAATTCTTGCAAGGACCATGTCAGATATGAATTGTTACCCTATTCCAAGAAAATAACAAAACCTTTTCACAAAGACGCATACTATGTGGGTAGTAGAGCTAAGAGCTGGGGGAGGGGTGATGCACTCAAAATTAAACTGCTCATCTTCCCCTTTTAAAATGGTCTTTCTTGGTCTCTGTTGTCCAGGGATGGATGTTTCAGCCTCAGCTTTGGGTTCTGAGATTTACACAATGGTGTCTTGTCTATGGATACTTGCTAGCTGGGGGCCTAGGGGGATACTTGCTTCTGAGGGGGACTGAATTTGGGAATAACCAATGTTGCCATATTGATAAAATCTATTGGGAATTTTGAGAGGTAACTTCCTTATAATTTGCAAAGCAGAATTCTTATTATTCCCTGCGATTGTTCTCCCACAGTCATTCATACCTCAGTAAATGGAAACTCAGGTCTGATTGCTGAAGTCTAACATTTTATATATTTAAATTCAGGTATAATTGACATAACATTATGTTAGTTTAGTTGCAAGTGTACAATGTAATGATTTGATATTTGTATATTTTGCAAAATAATCACCACAATAAGTCCAGTTAACATCTGTCACCATACATAGTTACAAAAGTTTTTTTTCTTGTGGTAATATTGTTCGACCTCCACAACAGTGCTGGACTTTCTGTACTTTTGCAGTTCTATCTCATAAGTTGCCTTTTTTCTGTTACATGCAATCAAACCTGCACCTAAAATGATATAAATAATAAATGGGAATAAATATAAATAAATAATAATTTTTCCCATTTGCATGCTACCAATTTTTCCTTAATGAGATTATATTATATTTATTGTCTAAAAAATACATTTACTGAATGAGAGCTAGTGCCCAGGTCTCCTTTCTCCCTGTTCAGTCCTAGTTTTCAACTCTGTTCATACTCCTTTTCATTCTCCATAGTCCAGTCTGGAAAAAATTCCATTTATGTCCTTCCTTCAACTTTCTTCTCTTACTACCTCATTATTGGGTGCAAAAACTTTAAAGAAATCTCACTAAAGTAACTGAAACAGATTTTGAATCTTTCCCTAAGTCGTAGTTTATTTGGCAAAGTTTCACCTAAGATAAAGAAAATTCGATGAGGAAGTCGTTCCCTTGATTATAGTGTGTGGTTGAATTTACTTTAAATGGTTCAAGGACCTAAGCATTTAATCATAACTCTTGGAATTTTGTTGGGTGGGTAGCTTTTCCACATGAAAATCAGAATCTTAAAATCCCTTAGTTGGCTAATTTCTGTGGCATTTGTTTAACTTCATGCTGAATTGGAGGCACTTGAGTGCATTTCAGATCCATCTGATTCAATTCTTGTTCTAAGGTAGAATGAAACCACACCATATTTTCTGACCTAAAGCTAGGTGATATGGCTGGAAATAAGGTGCAAAGTCTCTAAGCAGGCATATGACATTGAGCAAGTCAGTTCTTGTCTTTGAGTCATAAGTATTCATTTGTAAAACCAGCTGTTTGGGTTTAAAGATTTTTTGAGTATTGAATTCAGTTTATATATTTATTTTTATTGTGATAACATTATGCAAAACACAAAATTTGATGAACTTAAAGTCTTTTGCAATTTTGGGATTTTGTGAGATACCATCAGGGAACTACAAAGTGGGGGCACATGATTGGGATGGATGTTCCATTACTTCACACTGAGATCGGTCACATTGGCATATCAAGCTCTCTCTCATTTTATCTGGCCATTGTCTGCAGTCTATAATTATGCTCTGGTCCAGAGTCTAGCAAGTCACCTGATGTAGAGTCTACATGCTCTGATGTTGATTTAGGATTTTACATGCTGGTCACATATTCTGTTCATTTTTGGTGAGGCTGCAATGTGGGGAAAGAGGAAATATTCCTTACTAGCTCAGTGAAAGAGATGGTGGAAAAAGGTGAAGGGTGGGGTAGAAGAGAGAGGAATAAATACAGAAAAGGCAGAGATGACAGAGAAGGAAAAGGTGGTCTTCAAAGAGGAAGGCTGTCAGGTATTCCTTTCCTTAGTGAAGAAGGTTGGAAAAACTGGACCCTACATGATTCCTTTCTTACCTCTGAGTGATCTCTCTGATTGGTCCTAGGCTATTTTTCTTAGTTTCGCTAATGGATCAAAAAAATAATGAGTTCATGCTGATAAAAACATTTCTTTATGTCAGTAAATAAATATACTTTGGACTTCTAACAAAGTATATATTTAGTTTTAACCCTTCACTTTTCTGTTATATACCTATAAGTTGTATAGGGTAGCAGGTAAAAAGAATAGGATCTGTGGTTATGCTGCTTGGATTGAAATCTTGGCTCCACTGCTATGTAACCTTAGGCTAGTTAATTCACTTATCTGTGCTTCTATTTCTTCATACATAAAAAAAGGATGATAATAATAATGCCCTCATCACAGGTTTTTTTTTTTCTGAGAATTGAGTAAATTAAAGTACATAGAACACATAAAGTGTGTGGCACATGGTATTATTTAAGTACTAGCTGTTATTATCAACCAAAATGCAATTAATAATAAAGAGTTGAGGAAAATATTGAACAGATAATTAGGAATGCTAGGATAGTGTATCTTTCAGTAGAAGATACAGACACAGAATTACAATTATAAAGAATATATCAATTGCTGTAAAATTAGTAGCATCAAAGTATCTTCCAGGTCACACTTGCCTGTAGGTCTCCTTCTACTCCATAGCTATTTCTCATCAGCTGCAACCCTAATCTCTGTCCAAATCTTTTCCTTGGGCTTCTGAGTGAGGATGTGATAAAAGGTGATTCTTGAATCTCACAATCTTATCTTTTAATCATTCCGTTACTTGGTTTTCCAAGGTGCTGAGATTGTTCCAGATATTCCTAGTTATTCTGAGTTTCTGGTATCCACAACATTGCTACAGGAAAGGGCACCACACTGATGAATTTAGCAATTTTTCTTGTGTTAGGTCATGGGTATTAATGTAATTTCTCTGCTGCACTCATATTCCTGGAAACTTTAGCTCTTGGGTAGGCAGTTTCTTTCTATTTTCATGAATGACTGATCCCTTTTTCTTCTACACATTGCCATTCCTCTTCTTCTTGTCCCATAGCACATATTCTTCCCAAGAAATTAAATTGCTATCTTATTTGTGTAGACAGACAGTCCTACCACCACTTAGATGGATATTTAGGTTGTTATAGTTTTTATTTTCCTCTTATAAACCCATTGAGGGAACCACCATTTGTGTATTTGAATAAACTTAATACATGTATCTTTTCCTTGTATGAATGCTTGACTAATTCAGAATCAAGGCATAAGAATAAGGTATTTAGGTTGGGAAAAAATATCACCTTTGTTACTGGAAAAGATTATAATGTAGATTGAGGTTTATAATCTGGTGCAAGTGGCCTTCCTAAAACTGAATTCCACGATTAGGCAAAGGTACCCACCCAGTCATGACAGCATTGGACCTAACCTACAGAGTACCTTGGTCCATATCTCATAGAGACATAGGTCGCCCCTGGGGCAGTATAGAAAGTGTGCTCACTGCAACATCTCACTCCAAGAAAAAGAGGAGAGAAGAAAGGCCCATTTTTGCATTCCTAATCTCTCCTTCCAAATTTGCTCTACTTCCCTTGTGGCGGAGTGGGGCTAAGAGTTATGTTGTTCTTGCTTCCTCCACATCAGGAGGAGGGAAGGAGACATGAGGAGTGGGGAAGTAATGCTCTCTTAGCCTCTAAAGTGATAGTGTGCTGGTAAATGTTTAATCACTGGCTCTCCTAAATAAAAAGCCCCAATTTGTAGCATTTGCACATTGGAAATCAGCAATGCTGCTGTGGCTGGGTGGGTACCTTTGCCTAATTCTGGAATTCAGTTTTAGGAAGGCCACTTGTACCAGATTATAAACCTCAATCGACGTTATAATCAAGGCTGATTTCAAACTACCAATGTGACATCACTAAACATAGACTTGAGAATAATGTATTCAACAGGTTCTCCTAAGCCAATGTGAGCTGGCTCCAGCATGGCACTACCTCCAACACTTCTGTAATTAACCAGTGTCTCCTTGGAATATTTATTTGAGGCAGAAGAGTGTATATATTTGATACAGTTTTGTCAATATTTGTCAGTTTTCTCTCCAGAATAGTTATACTGATCTTGACTCCTGCAACTGAGTGTTAGACTGTTTGTATTCTCACCTTTACCAGCTCTCCAAGTACCAATCTTTTACTTATAGTTAAAAATAGTTTTTTTATGTTTTGTGAGCACTTATTTGATTATTAGTGAGACAAAGTCCTTTCATATGTATATTGATATTTTTACTTATTATTTTGTGAGTTGTCTGTTTTTGTATTCTTTGTCCATTTTCTATTCGGATACATATATATTTATGTTCGATTTAGAAGACCATTTTTATGTCAAGTTTAAGCCTGTTCATATATATTTTAAGCCTTTTTACCATTGCTTCATTTGTAGAACAACTTTGTTTATGCTTTTTTGTTGCTCAGAAGTTAGTTTTTTTGTATAGTGTAATTCTAACATTTCTGCAAGACTTTCAAATGCCTTTCTAACCCCAAATTATGATTTTATTCACTAGTTTCTTTAACATTTTAAATTTTTACTTCTAGATCTTTAATTAACCATTTATTTTGATGTAAGTAATAAGTTGGACATAAAGTTTAATTGGTTCCAAGTGGTGAACCAATTGTCTTAACGTCATCTTTTGAATAAGCTACCTTATTTCTACTTTTATATCATAAGTTGCTATGTGGAATTATGTCAGCTTCTAAGATTTATGTAATTATCTATTCCTGAACTGGTATCAAAGTGCTTTAACTATAACCACTTAAAAACCTATATCTGAAGGACAATTTTGCAGAACTTTTCTTTGAAATTTTTAAATTTTTAAAGAATATTTATTTAGTATGTTTATATGTATTTTACAATATTTTCTTGAAGTTGAACTTCAGAATAGATACGTCAAATTATAAAGAAAAATTCCATCAGATTTTGATTGAGGATGCACTAAATTTGAAGATAAAGTTAGGGAGAGATGAAATCTTTTTTATGTAGCATATTACTACTTAAAAATATTATTCTGTAAGTTTTTTTGGTGGATGTAAGAATGTATTTCCATTTATATATTCTTTCCTTTTCTCCTGTAGAGTTTTATGGTTTGTATCTGTATATTTATTTGTACAGTATACTTATCTGTAGAAATATTTCACATTTTATTATTTAAAAGAATTAATTTTTCTCTGTTTATGTGTGTAGTGAGAAAGATTGGCCGTGAGTTAACATCTGTGGCAATGTTCCTGTATTTTGTTTGTGGGATGCTGCCACAGTATGGATTGATGAGCAGGTGTAGGTCTGTGCCTGGGATCTGAAACTACAAACCCTGGGGCCCTGAAGCAGAGTGTGCAGACTTAATTACTATGCAACCAGGCAAGCCCTAATATGTCGCATTTCAAACTTTTTATTTAAAAATATTTATTGGTTATTATAAATGCAATATTTGTTTGGTGGTGTTTTCTTTTTTTTGAGGAATATTAACCCTGAGCTAACTAATACAAATCCTCCTCTTTTTGCTGGGGAAGACTGGCCCTGAGCTAACATTCATGCCCATCTTCCTCCACTTTGTACATGGGATGCCTACCTCAACATGGCTTTTGCCAAGCGATGGCATGTCCACACTCGGGAACCGAACTGGCAAACCACAGGCCACCGAGAAGTGGAACAGGTGAACTTAGCTGTTGTGCCACCGGGCCGGCCCCTCAGTTGTGTTTTCTAACTAGTAATTGTATTTTGAACTTATAGTTTTTAGTGATTTTCAGTTCCACTTTTGCTTTTCCCTAAGTTTACATCTTAAGGAATTTCGCTTACAAGAAACAGAAACCTATTCAAGCTAGGTTAGGCAAAAAGGAGCATTTACATGAGCAATAAGGGGCTTTCTCCGGTGCCCAAGTACACAAAGGACTGATTAGGGATTATAAAGTGAAAGATAAAAGATACTCTGTGGATCTGACATGCTATGACCTCTTTATCTACAATTTTCTTGTTCCAGAATATCAGTTTCTTAATTTTAAACACTCACTGACTTCATTTGCTTTCAAATTTCTGCATCTGTCCCTACCTGAGGAAGTCTGATACACACTGCTTTGTTTCCATCTATCTGCATCACTGACTTTTGGTTTTTCTGCTAATTTTGGCCCTTACAGTTCACATGTACTTTTACTTCTTCAAAATTATGTTTCTTGAAAATTTCAGTGTGACATTAGAGACAGAGGGAAAAGTAATGAGGATAAAATGTATAGTAGAGGGTAAAAATGTTCATACTTTTTCTTTATTGTTTCTCTTGGAATATGTGTGATGAAAAAATTCCTGATTGGCACCTTAATATAGAGAATATTGTTTTGAATCACATGACATTCTTAACTTGAGTGTGTATTGTGATCTGTATTTCTTCTGTATAGTTGGGAGTTGTGTATATATGTATAAGAGGTGCTCAGTGAGTATCTGTTCCAGAGGAGTAACATATAGAGGGATCCTCACTCTTCTTATACTTTGCTGCTGAGTACCAACTTGAAAGGCAGCCAAGCAGGATTACTAGCCGTACCAGTGTTCTAGAGGACAAGCTCTCTGAGTTCAGGATTTCTCAGTAGTTTCAGCAGTGGGGGAGGAGGTATAAATATAATAGTGAAATGATGGAGACAAACTAGTAAGTTGAATTCTCTTGAAATGTTCGCACATTTGTTATATAAACATAGTTATTGAAGCTGCAAGGCAAGTGAAGGAAACTGACATAAGTTAAGTGCTGGTATAACTAAGTGAACAAACAGTACAGAGGACCTTTTGGAAAGAGAAGAATTATTGGTAAGAAGATGATTCACTGATTCAGAGATGAAAGAAAGAAGGAATTTAGGAGCGGGAGTGTGTCATGGGGATTCCCCAATAATATAGAACATTGAAAACACAATGAAGATAATAAAAATATGTGCTATGAACTTCATTGGCCCCCAAATTCAGAATATCCATTGCAGAATCAGAAGGAACCCTGGACTGAAGTGAGAAAGCTCAGTTCTGAGTCCGAGAATTCACTACTTTCTGTGGGATCCTGGATAAATAACCGTTTCTCTGAACCTTCATTTTCTAATATGAAACTTTTGTTAGATTTATAATATTTAATGCTGAGTGAGTACATATTGGATAAATGAATGAATTCATGATAAGTTTGTATGCAAAGTGGTTTACACTGTCTAATGTGATATAAGTGAGGCAAATTGGTTGCAATCAGTGTTTGCTTTATTGCAAGTCTCTCCATAGTTCACATCCAGCATATCTGAATGGATTTCCTGGACATTGCAAATAACATGACTGAGTTAATTATAGCTGGTCTTTTCAAGGATCCAGAGGTTCAGAGAAAGTGCTTTGTGGTGTTTCTCCTGTGTACTTGGCCATGGTGTTGGGTAATGGCCTCATTGTTGTGACAGTCAGTGTCAGTAAGAGTCTGAATCCCCCCATGTATTACTTCCTTAGGTACCTGTCCCAGAGGAGATCAATTACTCATCTACTATTGTTCTGAAATTCATCACAGACCTACTTGCCAAGAGCAAAACCATCTTCCTTGAGGGCTGTCTGGCTCAGATATTCTTCTTCCACTTCCCTGGTGTTACTGAGATCTTCCTTCTCACGGTGATGGCCTATGACCGCTATGTGGCCATGTGCAAACCCCTTCACTAAACAACCATTATGAGGAGGCCTATGTGTCACCATCTGGTGGTTGGTTCCTGGCTTGGGGGATTTTTTAATTCCATGGTTCAGATCATTGCTACTTTCCAATTATCCTTTTGTGGCCCCAATGTGATTTACCACTACTTCTGTGACCTCCTTCCTTTATTCAAGATTTGTTGCACTGACACCTCTTGGAGTGGGTTATTGTGCTGGCCAACAGTGGATTATTCTCTATCTTCTCCCTCCTCCTCTAGGGGTCTTCCTATATCGTCATCCTGGTCAACTTGAGGAGCCATTCTGCAGAGGGGAGGCGCAAAGCCCTCTCCACCTGTGCCTCTCACATCACCGTGGTCATCTTGTTCTTTGGACCTGCCATCTTCCTCTACATGCAGCCCCCCGCACCTTCCCTAAGGCCAAACTGGTGGTTGTGTTCTATACAGTCATCACCCCTATGCCGAACCTCATCATCTATAGGCTCAGAAATGCAGAGGTGAAAATGGCCATGAAGAGTTTGTGGGCAAGAAAGTGAATTCAAGGGTGTGATAAAAATGAAAACTTGAAAAAATTAGCATGAACAGTGACCAGTTAAGCTTTCTGATTTTAGTCAGCTGTGAGGAAGATAGTAAATGTTAACCTATTCATATTTTTATCCTATTTTATTTTATTTTTTATACCACTGGCCTAGGATGATGCGTATTAATGTTTCTATTTCTTTACATACCACAAGGATATCTCAAACTCCCCTAGTACTTTGTTGCTGCAATCCTTAAACCCTAATTCCCCACAGAACTTGTGTTTATAAATGATTTTCTATCTGACTTCTACCTTTTGTATCAACTTTCATTCTATTTTCACCATCATGAAAATAATAAAATATAAAATTATTTATCTTCTTTAGATATTTGTCATTCCTTAATTTCTGTAAAGTTCATTTTATAAATAAGGATTTGGGTACCAATAAGAAATTTACTGAATGGCTGAAGACACATCTTTGCAAAGTAGTCCCTGAACTTTTCCTGGGAATCCAAGAAAGCTTGACTTTCCACTGTCAGAGAGGGAATAAAATTCATCCCTTTATCAGCCTGGATGGCCTCCAACTTCCCATGCAATTCCAGAGGGGCTTGGCTCCTTCTCTGTTCTAAACATTCACCATATCAGTCTGTTCAAACTGAGATTCCTTAAAAAGTCTAACAGTCATGTTCTCTTCATAAAACCTTTGCCAATTTACCTGAGTTAGAAAAACCCACTTCCTCTGAAAACTGACTGTCCCTTGCTCATCTGGACTATTTCTTACGGCATTTAGTGCTTTATACTTTATATTATTTATATTTATGGATGTATGTACCTTGAAACCTACTTGATGGAAGATATTTACCTTTCTGTTCTACTTCACTGCTTAGCATAATTTTATGAACAAACTATGTTCTCAGAAAATTTTAGTTGAATAAATGAACAGAAAATTAAATAAACTAGTGGATAATAGAATATAAAAAAGCCATATTGTCTGTGGTGTCCATGTCCTTACATGATGGTGCGAAGGATAAAGAAGGTCCTATGGCTTCAACATCCCATTCTAGGCTTCAATTTCTAGATTGTACATTATGATTATTTTCTTTGCATGGAAATTATGAGATTTTCACTTTGCATTATAAAATCACTCCAATTAACAAACAATCCACATTCAATATCTTAATGTTGATAAATCTGCCATCATCAGAGAAGAAAACACATTAATAAGTCTGAGCAATGATGACAAAAGAAACATTGCTTAAAGACACAATTTGGATGAGATTAAGATACAAGTGCCACTTGTTACCATTCTCTATGGAGGATCTGAAATTGTATTCACTCCCAACATATATGTATTTTTAAGTAATTTCATTGGGTTTATAATGGTATGTAACATTGTGTAATTTAGGGGTATACATTATTTTTTATCAATTCCTGAATATACTTCATCATGCTCACCCCCAGTAATCTAATTTTTATTCATCACCATAAATATGTGCCCCTTTGTCCCTTTTGCCAATCTCACAGCCTCCTTCCCCTCTGGTAACCACTAATCTGTTCTGTTTATCCATGTATTTGTTATCTTCCACATATGAGTGAAATCATGCAGTATTGGTCTTTCTCTGTCTGGCTTATTTTGCTTAGTGTCGTACCCTCAAAGTCCATCCATGTTGTTGCAAATGTGACAATGTTATCTTTTTATGGCTGAGTAGTATTCCACTGTATATATATACCACATCTTCTTTATCCATTCATCTGTAGAAGGGCACTTGGGTTGATTCCACAAATTGGCTATTATGAAAAAAGCTGCAATGAACATAGGGGTGGATAAGTCTCTTTAGATCATTGATTTCAAGTTCTTTGGGTAAATACCACTAGTGAGATAGCTGGATGGCATGGTATTACTATTTTTAACTCTTTGAGAACTCTCCATACTCTTTTGCATAGTGGCTGCACCAGTTTGCACTCCCACCACCAGTGTATGAGGGTTCCATTTTCTCCATGTCCTCTCCAACATTTGTTGTTTTTTTTCTTGGTAATTATAGCCCCTCTGTTCAGTGTAAGGTGATAGCTCATTGTAGTTTTGATTTGCATTTCCCTAATAATTAGTGATGTTGAGCATCATTTCATGTGTCTGTTGGCTGTCTTCCTTGGAAAAATCTCAGTTCATATCCTTTGCCCATTTTTTGATCAGGTGGTGTTGAGTTGTATGAGTTTTTTATATATTTTGAAAATCAACCCCTTGTCTGATAAATGCACACCCAATATATTTTTTGTTTCTCATATGCCACTTTGATCCATGTAAGATCTGAGGAGGCAATGCCATGTTTGATTTTAGATTAGCACCTTACCCTCATGGCATCAATCATAGCCCTTTCATAGCTGTCCCTATTTTCGACAATGTTGAAAATTGAGCTGCATTCTGTCTCTTTGGTGATCCGTAATGCAACATGCACAGACAGCAGGGAAGGATGACCCAGACTGGAATCACCACTCTATCAACTTCTACCTGTGCTACCTTGGCTTCATTCACTTTTCCTCTTGGGGTTAGCAGGTTGTGGTATAAGGAAAGATTGTGGTATCTAGAGACATCAATTCATGTTTTTCTTTGTCTTTCCCTATTAATGTGATCTTGTGGGAGTCCCTGGAAGGCTTTCTAATTCACTTGGTGTCTGCACCCCATTAATATGTTTATAATATCTGAAATTCCACAGTAGGAGCTTTATTTCATGGGAGTATGGCACTGATAGAATGAAAATATCTCTGGGAGTTGAAATACAATAAAGTTATTATTAACCATTTATGTCTTAATCTGAACAATTTTACAAGACACTTCCCCTTCTATACAGTCATTATCTGGGTGGTGAGGTATGGCTTAAGCTACATCCAGCCTGTTGTCTGTTTTTGTATGTCCTGCCAGCTAAAAATGGGTTTAGCATTTTTAAATGTTTGAAGAAAAACAAGGTAGAATAATATTTTGTAAGACCTAAAAGTTATATGAAATTCAAATGTTAGTGTCCATAAATAAGGTTTTATTGGACTACAATCATGACTATTATTTTACTTTTTATCTCTGGCAGTTCTTGTGGTACAGAGGCATAACTGAATAGTTATGACGGAGACTGTGTAGTCTGCTAAGCCTAAAATATTTACTATGTAACCCTTTACAGAAAAAGTTTACCAACTCCTGGCTTAAGTTGTAACAAAATTATTGCTTACTAAAGAAATTTGGAGGTCCGTGTTTCCAGGGTTGTTTTGTGAATTCTGTGATGCCAGAGCACCTGGTCGGTGCCTCTTCAATTTTCTTGGCTGTCCCCTCATGGCTGAAAGATGGCTGGAGCACCCCCAGGTGTTATATGCTCACATGAGGGGAGAGAGGGGCTCTAATTTTATTTTCCCAGAAATTCCCCAGAGCAATTTTAATTTTTATTTTTATTGATCAGAACTAGGTCACATCTATGCCTAGATGTAAAAGAAACTGGGATAGGGGTTATATATATCTATATATCTATATATCTAATCTATCTATCTATCTATCTATCTATCTATCTATCTATCTATCTATATTCCTGCAAAGGGGAATGGGATTATATTATCAGTTTAGACTAGGCACTGCATTTCCCCTGGTCTGGGCACATTGGTGCTTGAACAAATTCAGGGTTCTGTTTTTATGGAAAGAATATCTGCCACAGGGAGTTTTGGTAAGTGGGATATCTTGGAGGGTAGTGTGTAGGGGCATAGTGAGGTGGCTACAGGATTTTTATCTGGTGCTAGAGTGACAGACTGAAACCTAGTTCAACTACTTAGTGACTGTACAACCTCAGGCAAGTGACTGAAATTCTGTGATTCAGTGTCTTTGGCATGGAAGTTTGGACTCAGTTTTCCTGTGAGTGCACCCTGCTTTAATTTTCCACTGGAGGGTAAAGGGGGATCTGGGATACAAGTGATCTTATGGAATTTAAAAAAACTTTTATTACAGAAAATTATATACATTATATATTTACAGATGTGGTCAAAGTAGGATAATGAACTCATGTGTACCCAACATCCAGTTTCAATAATTAGCAATTCAGGACAAATTTTGTTTCATCCCACTAGGGCATCTCAAGAATAGCACTATTCACATTTTGGGTCAGACAATTCTTTGTTGTTGGGAGGTTTCCTGTGCATTGTAGGATGTGTCCTAGCATCCCTGGGCTCTCCCCATTAGATGCCAGTAGCACCTCTTCTCCTCCCAGGTTATGACAATGAAAAATGCCTCTAGATATTGCCAAATGTCCTCTACAGGGCAAAATCACCCCCAGCTGAGAAACACTGCTCTATACTCTCTTTCATACCAAAGGCAAGGAGAAGTACTGTTTCAGTTTTCTGACATTTGTGGCCCACATTCCTTAGACCCATCCTTTGAAATGGTGTAATTTCATGTAAAGTCATATTTTTGAGTTCATGATAAGCAGGAGCTATATCGAATTGACCTCTGAACAGCACAGAGCCCCATACAGTGTACATGTCCCTGGGTGAATTTAAGTTTTTCACATGTTCTATTGATTTCTGATGTTACCTACAAGGAAGTTTGAGATTTTAGTATGAAGGTTCTACATCCCATGAGGTAGTCATCCTGAATAGGAAGGGAAAGGTATGGCTGTCTGTGAACCAATCTTCTCAATTGATCATCACACCTTCCCCCCTGTTATCTCTCATGTAGAGTGAACTCAAGGCTGGGCTGCCAGAATTTTATCTCTCGGTGGAATATTTGGGAAGCAAGTCCAATTTGCTCTTGTTTTAAATCAGGTGTAATAGACTCAGTGGCTTAGTCTCAGCATTCCCTAGCCTGAGGCTGCAGGGGGTGCAGATCTTCCATCTGGTGATTCCTGAGATGTATGAAGGTTGATTGGTAGCTGGGCCTTAATGCTAACTGGGAAACCTGCATGAACTGAGGGCTATTCTCCTGGCATTATTTGCATCTCTGTGGTCAGAAGAGAAAAAGGAACTGTGATAACAGCAAAGCCACAGAAACCTTGGGTGAGTTCTGTTTTGTGAGCATGTGCTTATTTTTTATAATGATTACAATCCAATTTGAAAGCAAAGGGAATGTTGCCTTGGAGCACATGGCATTTTACAAATCATTCTCTCATCGGTCTGGTCTGCCTGAGACAAGCACAGTGCTAGGTATAGATTCAGGGATGGAGAAGGTATGGTCTCAGTCCTTGGGGACCTTTGTACTTGAAATATTTACTGAACATCTACAATGTACCAAATACTGTGCTAAGAAGTCTATGGCAGATGTATATCCACTCTTCATTTGTTCTATTTATGATCATTGAATGCTATTTTGTGGAGGCACTTCAGTAAGATCTGGAGATGAAGGGGTAGCAAGATATAATCTCTACTCTCATGAAGTTCATGATTTAGTGTGGCAGATGGTCACATAACACAGTTAAAATTCAGTATGAAAAGTGCTGTGATTACAAAATATCCTGAAAGAAGAGGGCCATGGACTGTAAGAGTCTGTGGATTGTGGAGATGTATTTCCTGCCTCTGGGATGACTCCAATGTTTCACAGAGTATGGGAACTTATGTGCTCCTGGGATGGGCTGGGAGTGGGATATATCGCATCTACCTGTGATGTCGGTATTATCTCTATGCTACAGTTTGGCCCTTGACTCTGAGAAGCAAAAGAACTGTCTAGATATCACATAGATGCTACCTGAAGAAACCTGGATATAAACCCAGGAGTCTAGACTGCTAAGAGTGCTTTCCTCAATGAATGGCTTCTTGGTAAAATCCCCCAGCTGTTCTGAGAATTTAGGATTTGTCTCTGCCCTCCATTTGTCTCTGTAATTGTAAATCTTATCAGTGATTTCCTTCTGCCTCATGGTAGTCCTTAATCTCCTGAGCCTGTCCCCAAACCCTGAAGGAAAGAAGCTTTGTGGCATGAGTGGATGCCATGCGCCTCTTAGTCTCAGGTGCCCTGGAGTCTCACTGTACAAAGGCTGGGTTGATACACAAAGACTTCAGTCACCTTGGACAAAGTCCAGCATGGACGGGACTGTCTGCAAATCAGTCAGTGCACATTCTTGGTGATTCCCTGAGGTGTTGTAAGGCTGGAACACATAGAAGCTTGTGTCATAGCAAGAGTGGGCACTCTAGGTGGAGGGGTGGTTTATATTTCTGTAGCTACTGGAGGCATATGATTGGAGCAAATGAAGGTATCAGTAAGGAGAAAAATTGTGCATGAGTTGAGCTGATCCTTAGAAAGGGACAAGATCATCCAGTGACCTGGTGTGGAAGGAGAAAATTAGGAGGAGAAAGTAGAAATAAGACGGAGTACTGAGTGTCAAGGGACATCTCTTCTGAAGACAGTTAAGGGAAGTGGAGTGGTGAGAGTACCATTCTGCAAACCAAGGATGGAAAGAGCAAATGAAGTGGGATGAAAGGGAGATGCAGAAAAAAGGCAAAAGCATTCAACAGCAGCAGAGAGACATCTAACATGGAGACAGCAATGCTATCTTTGTGCCCCATGTCATCCAATAAGGCATTCATTTCCTAATAGATTTCCTCTCCTCTGCTCTATTTCTACTAGTCCAATCTCTACTGAAAAATGATTTTCCTTGCAGTTGACTAACATTCTTGATGATTCCCCATTGTCTGTAGGATAAACCCTAGAGTCCATAACAGTCCTTCATGAACTGGTACCAGACTCTATCTCCAGCTTTATCTTTGTGATTCTCTGGTTTACTCCAGCCACACATAGATGAATTTTTATAGCTTTGTGTACTAGTCTGCCTTTTTGGAATGTTCTTCCCTTCTTGTACTTGTAACTAACTCCCACACATTTTTCAATTTCCAGTTCATAAGCTGTTAAGATATGCAAGGGATTATTACATAATTCAACCAGTTAATGAAGGAGTCTTTTATTTTGTATCATTTCAGATCACCTCACCCAATTATTGCCTCCTGGTGGTGACCTCATGGCTAACATACACAACATGACTGAATTCATTTTTCTGGGATTTTCTCCCAATCAAGATGTGCAGAAAGTTTGCTTTGTGCTGTTTCTGGTCTTGTACACAGCAATTGTGCTGGGGAATCTCCTCATTGTGCTCACTGTCATGACCAGCAGAAGTCTTGGTCCCCCTTGTACTTCTTCCTCTGCTAACTGTCCTTTATGGAGATTTGCTACTCCCCTGCTGCAGCCCCCAAGCTCATCTCAGATTTGCTGGCTGAAAGGAAAGCCATATCTCTGTGGGGCTGCATGACACAGATTTTCTTCATTCACATCTTTGGTGGCACTGAGATGTTCCTGTTCACTTGATGGCTTATGACCACTACGTGGCCATCTGTAAGCCCCCGAACTATACCACCATGATGAACCAGCAGGTGTGTGCTGTCCTGGTGGGAGCAGCATGGGTGGGGGGGCTTTGTGCATTCCTTTGCCCAAATCCTTCTCATCTTCCACTTGCCCTCCTGTGGCCCCAACGTGATCAATCACTATTTCTGTGACCTGCTTCCCCTGCTCAAACTTGCCTGCTCTGACACCTTCCTCATTGGTCTTCTGATCATTGCCAATGGGGGAACTTTGTCTGCTATCAGTTTTGTGGTCCTCTTAACCTCCTATGTGGTCATCTTGGTCCATCTGAGGACTCAAAATTCTGAGGGGCAACGCAAGGCCCTCTCCACTGGAGGGTCCCAAATCATTGTGGTTTCCTAGTTCTTTGGGCCCTGCATCTTCATCTATCTGAGGCCTTCTACCACTCTGTCTGTGGACAAGATGGTGGCCGTGTGCTATACAGTGATCACTCCAATCCTCAACCCTGTCATCTACTCCCTGAGAAATGCAGAGACGAAGAAGGTGATAAAGAGGCTGTGATTAGGACAATGGAATTAGATGAGAAATAGAGGCCACATCCTGGTATTGATCATCTGGTTTAGAATGATGCTGAGTCCAAACTGATAGGGCAGAATGGGATGAAGAAAAGTTCACGTTACTTCTTAGTTCTAAAGTTATTGTAACTTATTCCCATCTTCACCAAATTCATTCTAATCACTTGTAAAATAATTCCTCTTATGGATGTAGTATAACTTAATTATACATATAACCATTTTCTGTTAGATGTTTAGATCATTTCTAATTTTTTACTACTATCAGTAATTCTGTGATAAGTATTCTTGAATAGAAATCTTTATACATCCTATTTTCTTTTAGACTCACTTGGTGTGGTAAATTTACTATTTTAAAAGCCATAATGATTTTATGCATAGTATTAGATTGGTTCTTATAAAAGTTGTAATAATTCACCTTCCTTCTGAAAGTGCTCTTGACAGAATTGAACGTTGTCATTAAAATTTTGATGAGAAATGAGATTTTACATAGTCTTAGAGTATTTCCCCACAAGATGCTTATTAATTGTGAAAGGGAAAATGTAACTCTACAATGGAGAAACATGGAAGACACTTCCTTAAACAATTACTCAAAGTCAACATCAACAATATTGAGACTGGAGAGGCACACAATATCATTACTCTGGTATTCTTACTGAAAATACGTAACCTGAATCTAATAATGACAAAATATCAGGCAAACCCCAATTGAATGGTGATTATGTCATCAAATTTCAAACATTTTAATAAAAAATTCTATCTAGCTGTCTATCCGTTTATTAATTGAGAGAATGAATAATAAAGAAAATGTGGTAAAATATTAATGTTTGGGCAAATTGGTTTAAGGGTATACAAGAATTCTTTGTGTTATTATTATTACAACTGCTTTGTAAGTCAGAAATTATTTTAAAATATAAAGTTAAAATATTTTCAAATTACATAGATATCTTGTTTAATTTGTATTTTTTGTTTCTTTTTTGTTAGCGAGAGGGGTTGCTTTAATGTTTAATTAGCTTTGAGGGGCCGCTCGGTGGCGTAGCGGTTAAGTGCATACCTTCCGCTTTGGCGGCCCGTGGTTCGCGGGTTTGGATCACGGATGTGGACATGGCACTGAGTGACAAACCATGCTGTGGTAGGCATCCCACATATAAAGTAGAGGAAGATGGGCATGGATGTTAGCTCAGGGCCAGTCTTCCTCAGCAGAAAGAGGACGATTGGCAGCAGATGTTAGCTCAGGGCTAATATTCCTTGAAAAAAAAAATTAGCTTTGAGTCATATGCAAAGTTTTCCATTTTTAAGACTTTATATTTATACATAGTAAAATCTATCAATTTTTTTCTTTAGATTCTTCAAGGTATCTGTGTTCAGATTATTTTGCATGATTAGTTAAATTTATATTTTCTTTTAAAAATACTTAAAATGTTTAATTTAATTCTGTGCAATGGTAATATACCCATAAGGTTTTAAAAAATCCACACAATAAGGGGTTGACACTTATTTCGCTCAGTCTGTTTCAGCGGCCCAGGGTTTCGCAGGTTTGAATTGTGGGCGTGGACATGGCACCCCTCATCAAGTCATGCTGAGGGGCATCCCACATGACACAACTAGAAGGACCCGCAACTAAAAATATACATCTATGTACCAGGGGGCTTTGAGGAGAAATAGGAAAAATAAAATCTTTAAAAAAAATCAACAAAATTAAAAGGCACACAAGTACAAACTTTCATTCCATTTCTTTCCCCATACAGAAGTTTCCCCTTTCCCATGTCCACACTAGATAAGCACTTTTCTGTTTCTTGTACTTCTTTTGGAGTTTCTTTAATGAAACACAAGTATAATATGTATGATAAGTGATATAATATGATAAAAGAAATGATAAATGGTATGATAAATAGATAATGGTCATTTATAGCTACTTTTTGTATGAAAAATAACATAGTATGTAAACAGACCTGAAATTTGCTTTATTTACTTAACGTATCTTGAAGATTTTTGTATATTAGTTTAAAGAAAACTTCCTTCTTCTTTTCTTACAGTTTGGCAGCATTCATGGAATGGATGTACCATTATTTACTTAACTAGTCATCTATTGATAGATATTTGGATTGTTTCCAAATAATGTTGCAGTGAATAACTTTGATTTAAATATATGCATCTAAACTAGGGTATATCTCCAGAAATGAAACTGCTGGATTATATGTATTCATTTTCATGTGATAGATATTACCAAACTACCATTCTTCACAGTCGTATCTATTTGTATTCTCACCTACAATTCTGTCTTTCCTATAAAACAATTTTTAAAATTTTGGATTTTGCTAATCTGATAGTTGAAAAAATAGGAGGTCAAATAATTTTAATTTACATTTCTCTTATTTTGAATGAAGCTGAACATCTTTTCATACACTTAAAGTCCACTTGTATTTTCTGTAAACTGCTCATATCCTTTTCCCATATTTCGATTATGGTTCTTTTTATTATGTTACAAGAACTAGTTATAAATATATATATATATTTTTTTCTTATCTGATACAAACTGTGGGCTTTCCCTCTGGTTTGCAATTTACTTTTTGACCTTATTGTTTCTTTCTGATATACAGCAGTCTTTGGCTTTATGTAGTTAATTATCATTATATTCCTTTATGTCATCTAGAAAGGCCAAGACCACAGTGTTTTTTATTATGGTAGCTTTATGAATGTTTTACTATCTAGAAGCCTAGTTTCTTCTGTTTCATATTATTCTGGGAATTGTTTCTCCATATGAACTTTAGATTTAGTTTTACTTCTATTCCTGTTATATATCCCCCCAAAATTTATTATTATTTTGACTGATGCCATATTACATTTATAAATGTATTTAGCAAGGATCAACATTGCAATGATGTTAGTCCTCCTTTCCAAGACCATGGTTTGTCTTTTCATTTGCTGACATTTTCTTTTGTGTTCTTCAACAGAGTTTTAAAGTTTTTAATAAATCTTTAAAAATGGTATTCTTTTATTTTATGGCTGTTTGAGATATAATTGACATACAACATTGTGTAAGTTTAAGGTTGTACAGTCTGATGATGTGATGCACTTATACATTGCAAAATGATAACCACAATAGGGATAGTTAATAGCTTCATCACCTCAGATAATTCCCACTTTTTTGTGTGGTGAGAACATTTAAAATTTACACTCTGAGCAACTTCAAGTGTATAATACAATATTATTAACTATAATCACCATGTTGTACATGATTTCCCCAGAACTTATTCATTTTATAACTGAAAGTTTGTACTCTTTGACTAACATCTCCCCATTTTCACCACCTCTGGCCCTGGAAACCACCAATCTACTCTCTGTTTCTGAGTTCATCATTTCTAGCTTCCATATATAAGCGAGATCATACAGTGTTTGTCTTTCTCTTATTTATTTTACTCAGCATTATGCCTTCAAGATCCATCCATAAAGTCACAAAAGGCACAATTTCCTTCTTTTTCATGGCTGATTAATATTCCATTGTGTATATATCACGTTTTTTTTATCCATTCATCTTTAAATGGATACATAGGTTGTTTCCATCTTGGCTATTTTGAATAATGCTGCAAGGAACATGGGGAGATACTGACTTCATTTCCTTGGATACACACCAGAAGTGGAACTATTGGATCATATGATAGCTCTATTTTTAATTTTTAGGAAAGTCCATGCTGTTTTCCATCGTGTTTGCACAAGTTTACATTACTACCAACAATGCACAAGTGTTCTCTGTTCTCTACATCCTTGTCAATACTGGTCATCTCTTGTCTTTTTGACAGTAACTGTCCTAAGACATGTGAGGTGATATCCCATTGTGGTTTTGATTTGCACTTCCCTGATTAGTGACACTGAGCATCATATCATAAATCTATTGGTCATTTGTACATCTTTGGAAAAACACCTACTCAGTTCCTCTGCTGATTCTTTACTCAGATTTTTGTCATTATTGAATTGTATGAAACATATATTTTGGATATTAATCCTTTATCAGATATATGATTTACAAATATTTTCCCCCATTCCATAAGTTTCTTTCATTTTGCTTTTAAAATTCTCTCTTTCTTTGCTTTTACACAGTTGCATTATAATGGTCTTGGGGAAAATCATTTTGTATTGAAATTTGGGGATGACCTATTATCTTTGTGAACTTGGATGTCCAATCTTTCCAGATTTTGGAAGTTTGTAGGCATTATTTCTTTAAATAAGCTTTCTGCTCCCTTCTCTAGCTCTTCTTCTGGGACTCCAATAATTCACAGGATATTTTTGTTAGTATATCATATTACTTGCAAACAATGATAAGACACCACACTCATCCCCACTTTCCCCTTAAAACCTAACAAAAGTTTATCCTCCCTTTGTTGACTCATACTTGACTATAATTTCCTTGTTCTGAATTGTAATCCCTCTGCTATTCCTGAATAAAATCATGTTGGCAAGCTAAAAAAATAATAAATTTTAAAAAATGATATCCCATTGTTCACATAGGCTTTCTTCACACTTTTTCCTTTTTTTTTTTTTAATGTTTTCCCATGACTGGAGAATTTCAAAGGTCCTGTCTTCTATAATACAGATTCTTTCTTCTGCTTGATCAATTCTGATGCTGATGTTCTCTCTTGCATTTTTCTTTTCATTCATTGTAGTCCCCAGCTCCACAGCTCCTGTTTGGTTAGCTTGATTGTGGTAATCATTTCACAATGTATTTGTATATCGGAATAACACATTGTATACTTTAAAAATATACAACTTTTACCTGTCAACCATACTTCAATAAAATTGGAAAAAAATAAAATAAAGCCAGTATTGGTTATTTTTATTACCTTGCTAAGTAAATGGTGTGTGTTTGTGTGTATGTTTGTGTGTGCATGTGTGTGTGAGTGTAACATAAGGAGATTTGATGCGAAACAGAAAGGAAGTGCTCTCTTACATTCTTTCAGGCAGACATAAATGCATGCATGGGCCATTGTTTGCATATCTTCATTCCATTCCATCAGGATAGAGCCCAATCTGATTCTAAGCTGTGCAGTCATGCTGCTTCTCCAACATTCTGTATCTTTGGCCAAATAAATTATTAAACAATGGCATAAGTGTGACCTCTTCCTCTTAATATAGCCTATCTGAAACACTGCAAGAAATCAAGCCTTTGTTACTCCTAAGAGTCCTTCCCAGGTTCTGGATGTAAGCTAGCCATTAATGATCCAGTGAATTTGCAAACTTTTTTTCTTTGTCTAGGGGATTTTTAGTGAAAAGTTGAGTAAGGCTGCACCCATGACAGTAGCCAATGCCATTTAGTTTGAAACTAATAAATTAGAGAGTTATTGCTGTATATACAGATGGGTTCATTAGTTAATCTCTATTGGGACATGCTTTGGAATTGTTTTCAAAAAGAAGAGCTTATTTATTTTATACCATATATCCCTGCATATACTTCATCCTCTGTACTGTTTATGGGACACCCTCAGTGATACATTGGATTTGAAATAGATGTAGCACCAGATGGAGGATTCAAGGATCAAACCCAAAACACTTATTAACATTTATTGAGTTCCCCCCTGCCACTCCCATGCAAGCTGTGACAGTGAATATAAGACAGACTTCAAAAGCCTTGAAAAAGTTAAATCATCTTTTGTTGGAGAGACTTGGCATATATATTTAAAATAGCTAGAGAACAATTTAACTCTTGGTGACAAAGTGCTAGAGATAGAGCTAAGATCTCAAGTCACCAAGGTAAATCTTGCAAAGGCCTCTTTACTTGGCAGCCCCTGTTTGCTGACACCTGAAACTTTCTCTGCTCTCCAGGGTCTCTATGATCTGCACAGGACATCTGGGTAGAAATTACACCTCAGGAAGGTGAATAATTGAAGTTGCTTCACATTATTGTTCATTTTCTCATGGTTGTTTCTTTTAGGTTTTAACTTTTTAGCTTTGCTTTGCCTTTTGTTTATACATGCTTCTCTTCTTTCTCCATGCTCTCCCTCCATTATGAAATCCGGCTTTGGATGAGCACTAGGCAGAGGAGTCAATGGATGCTATGAGCAGTGAAGCAAGTATTGGATGGGAGTAGCCAGGGAGGCTAGTCTAGTCCAGGCTCTGCACCAGCCCACTGTGTGATCCTGGGTCTAGATTCTTCTTCCATAAGATAAGGAATCTGTGAGTTTACTTCTACATTTAACTGTTCCTAATTACCCAGTAAGAGAAATTAAAATGGAGAGGCCTTCCATCGGACTCGTTTCGTGATAGGACATCATTGGAGAAAAAGAGGGAGTAAAGGGATGCTGGAAAAAGCTGGTCAGACCCATCTTACTTTTCAGAACTCCACAAGACATGAAGTTCTATGATAGGAAGTGCATAATGAGAAACCATAAGGTAGGGACCAGATTCATTGGAAAGATTTGAAAATTTTTCACAGAAGTTGTTTATTAGGGCCAAGTTATCTTAAGCTTGTATGTTAATCCCTTTTTTTAGGTTTCTTAACAACAAATCCTCGAAATGTGCAGGTACTTACCATCTAATAACAACATACAGTTGTTTTTCAGAGTCTCATCCTCGGGCCTGTCCGTTAAAAAGTCAGAATTAGTGGGCCGGCCCTGTAGCACAGCAGTTAAGTCCACAGGTTCCACTTTGGTGGCCCAAAGTTCGCTGGTTTGGACCCCAGGTGTGGACATGGCACCGCTTGGCAAGCCATGCTGAGGCAGGCGTCCCACATACAAAGTAGAGGAAGAAGGGCAACAATGTAACCTCAGGGCCAGTCTTCCTCAGCAAAAAGAGGAGGATTGGTGGCAGGTGTTAGCTCAGGGCTAATCAGCCTCAAAAAAAAAAATCAGAATTAAAGTTACCCCACAGATAACATGTCACTGCCACTGTGAATGACTTATGAGTCTGATGATTTCTTTTTGAAATTGTCTTTCAAATGTTTTCCATTTCAATTTAGAGTTTTGATAAATGTTAATTTCCTTTTCTTTCTTCCATTCACAATCTAATCAGTTTCAAACAATTAATTTATTTATTCATTGAAACATATTTGACATACATTAGTATGTTAGTTTCAGGTGTAGAACATGGTGATTCAACATTTAAATACATTACAAAATAAAATTTGATGATTATACTGTATATACATCTGGCACTGTTAACATTCAACAGCTTTGGAAAGAAAAACACAGTTGATTTTTTTTATCTGAAAACTAAAGTGGCCCTTACAAATCCTCTGAGAGGAATTCTGCCACTGACACAGCAAATTTTAAGCAATTATAGAAATAGTGTTTACATTCAAACCTGAATTTCACAGGGATTATTCACTTAGTAATAGAGCCATTTTTGCCATCGCAGCGGAACATGTCCGTCTACTATTGGCACATGGCAGAAGGATCAGTTGGGTATAGAGAGATACCTGATGGAGAGGTAAGGAAAGGTCACAACTATGAAAGGAATGTATTATGCCTATTTTATGGATAAAGAAACAGAGGCTCAGAGAGGATTAGTCACTTGCCCAAGGCCAACCAGCTCATTTTGAAATGAGATCTATATTTTTCAAAAAATAGATGCTTTCACTATCTCTCTTACTCTTGGAGACTGCCTTATATTGGTTGCATAAGAAGGCTGTCATATTTGTTCTGCCATACACCATAAGGTGTTGCAGTCTTCTGTTTTTTTCCCCCCAAAGCCCCAGTACATAGATGTATATCCTAGCTGTAAGTCCTTCTAGTTCCTCTATGTGGGATGCTGCCGTAGCATGGCTTGATGAACAGTGTGTAGGTCTGTGCCCAGGATCCAAATCAGCAAACCCTGGACTGCCAAAGCAGAGCACGCAAACCTAAGCACTATACCACAGGGCCAGCCCCTGAGGTAGAGTGTCATTCCATGTATCATTAACAGTTTGATGTCTAAAGTTCTCTTCTGTTCAAATCTGCTGTCCTTCTTTATATCCTGTTTTTTCTGCTTATGTCTCTGGCTGTTAGGCCCATTAGTTTTCTCTGTCTTGAGCATCTTAGCTTCTTGTACTTCTCAGCCATTCCAACAAAAGGCCCTATAACCTGCTATCTTGTACCGCCATGTTGCTTTGACGTTCTCCTTACATGAGCACGCTACTCCTTTTTATTCTTCACTCTGGAGCTGCTTATTGATTAAAGTATAGCTTTAACTGCCCTTGGGTCCTAACTGCTTGTCCCTTAATATTTTAATCATCTTATTTTGAGTGCTACTTCATGTAGTCACTACTCTATACCATAAGAATGTACCTCTAAACCTTAACTACAGTACTGACCCTCACTCCTAGCAGATAATTTTTCCCCACATGATTAATCTAGAAGATTAGTCACCTGAAAGAATTTCACTGATTTCGTCCTTCCCCTCCAAGAAATTTTCAATGACTTTCCATTGCCTTCTGCATCAACCACAAAATCCAACTGGATATGCAACACCCTTGAGGCATGATCCTCTCTTAGTGTTTTAGTTTTATTTTCAGTTACACTCTGGTAGACCTCACTGTTTCCTTAACATCTCCTCATGCCTTCGACCTAAAATGTTTTCCCTATCTCTACCTGTTAACATCTCATCCACCTTCCAATACCTATCTGAAATGCTGCTACCTTTAGGAAACTTTCATGAATATCCCATCTTGATATGTTCTCTTCCTCCTTTGAACCCCCATAGCACTCAGAGGGAATCCTTTAAGACCTTTACTATCTATATTTCAGTGTTTATTTCCCCCAATTAGACTGTTACTCTTTTGAGAATACGGCCTAATGTGGACTTATCTTTGTATCTTGTTGTAAGTGACATATAGTAAAACTCAGTAAATATTTGTTCAGTTTAATTTGTGGAAGTCATTATTGCTTCTGATGTAGCAATGTTTATTATATCTGTGTTTTCATTTATAAGTAATATACCAATGATGCATCTCTTAAGACTAACCAATTATCACCCCTATTATTGTGTGTGAGAATAATATGTATAAACAAATAAGGAACATTTATATATCTGTGTAATTTACTATTAACCAAGAGAATTCATATATCTTTTGTGAAGAGAATTAAGATAAAATAATTTTATAATCTCTTTTGACCCTAAAACACTCTGGGGAGGTGGGTATGAGTTTGCTGTTTTACAGCCGAAGATACTAAATGTTTTGGAGGTCAGTGTCTTGGCAAGATCACACAGTTAGTAACTTACAGAGCCTGAGTTCAAATCCAGGTGTACCTGATTTCTAAGCCTTTTCTCTGTACATTCCTTTAGTTCCTTCAAAGAACATAAACGTCTCTATGTTTCTGAATTTCAAATCTGAGGCCTGATAATCTCCTTTTTCTCAGGAATTTCCCTCTGGAATCAATTCAGAGTAAATAAAATTGTTTTAAAAAAAATATGGCATGAACTGCCATGTGGGTGTTAACAAGTATTCCTGGGTCTCCAGAAAGCCAGGGATTGAGATGCCATATCTTGAATTGGAGGTTAGGAAAGTAGGAAGATATGGTGCTTCTGTCAGCTCAGGCTCCTCTTCTCATGTAGGCAACCTGGGCATTGAGCTGCAAGAGTTAACTAATGCATGGAATCCATACTCAATATGTTGGCCAAGAAAAGATTTTTTTCTAGTGACATAATGCTGAAAATGTCAGTATTCTTGAGAATACCATGCAGGTAAGAAAATTGGAAATAGGAATAAAGAGACAAATTTGAAGCGAGCATCCATCAATACGTTTCCTAAAATTAAACGTCAGGAGAGTGCCGCCCTGTAGGTATGACAATTCTCACTTTGCAGTTGAGGAGACTGCGGGTCAAAGACTTCCAAAGCCTTGGATGTTTTTTTCTACACCAGCTGTCTGTGCACTATGATTCAAAGTGCAGAATTCTTCTGGTATCTCAGGGATTAAGGCAGGAGCAGAGCTGGAGAGGATAGGAGGTAGCTGAACAGGCATGTGTGAAACTACAATCAAGGCAACCGATTATCTCTTAAAATATATTTTTAGTATACACAATTCAAATTTTATAAAAGGTTTAAAAATCATTATTGTATGCTATACTCACACTTCTTTCTTTATTGGCTGTAGCCAGGTCTTCTGCGGCTTGACTATGGAGTGACAGACTGTAGAAAATGACCTCCATTCTGAGAAGGAGAAGCTGGGCCAAGACTTCTCATAAAGTTCAAGTCCAGAGATGCAGAGCAAGAACTTCTTCAATGAGAGGGAAGATGTGTAGCATGTCAATTGGGGTGAACTCTCTGGAGCATATGATGTTGACTCAACCCTGTCTGAAATTGCCCCACCTCTTGGGATGACACAATTACTGCATCTTTCTATTGTGACTGCAGTCTGTGCCATGAGACTCATAGAATTCAGAGTTTTCTTCATAATGTTTTAAAAATATGTGACATGTGTACAACTAAAAGTTCTATGCTTTAATTTTTTATGCATGGTTAATGTCAAAAGAATTAGGTGAAAGCTATATTATTCCCAAGTTGTACTAAGAATTCTAGGTGCTAAGGCTTTTCATCAGATTGAGAAGCCACTTTTAGAGACATCTGCCTAGTTTCCTCATTTCTTTCGTTCTTTTTTTTTTTGTTTTTTGCTGTTGAGGAAGATTAGCCCTGAGCTAACTACTGCCAATCCTCCTCTTTTTGCTGAGGAAGACTGGGCCTGAGCTAACATCCATGCCCATCTTCCTCTACTTTATACGTGGGACGCTTATCGCAGCATGGCTTTTGCCAAGCGGTGCCATGTCCATACCTGGGATCTGAACCAGCGAACCCTGGGCCATCAAGAAGTGGAATGTGTGAACCTAACTGCTGCGACACCGGGCTGGCTCCTCCTCACTTCTTATCTTTGGTCATCATCAACTTTCAGTGACATGTCCAGGAAGCAGAGATATCAGATAAATAGAGACATGGCTTCTCTTGGAAAAGTCTGAGAAGCCAGATGTTGCAAGAAGTGAATAATATATATGGTTATCATGGCGTATCTTCTGGAAATGGTGGCTTTTTTGTTGGTGAAAACCTACCCTGGAGAATTACACACATGACTGGAGTTAGGATAGTCAAAGATATCATACAGAGCATCATGTAAAATAGGCACTGGGGAAGGTGTTATTACCCCTATTTCACATAGGTTCTACTAATACTCAGATAATTTTGGCTAAAATCACAAAGTAGATAGGTATAGTGGATATTTGATCACACAGCTGTTCATTTCTATAAGTCATGCTCTTTTCATAGCCAAGACTTGCAGCATCAGAGGATCTAATTTACACTTTTTTTCAAAGTAGCAAATTCATAAATCTTCAGTACACCTGAGTCATTTGATTTTCCATCTTTTATTCATTGCTAAATTTGAAAAAATGTTTCATATTTCTTTTTACTTATTAAATCCAGCTTTTTAAAGATATGACCACCCAGATTTGCCTTGGACTCCCCTCTATGTATCCACAGAAATCCAACTCAAATTAAGACTTCTCCAGGAGGCCCCCTGGACACCTGACTCCTAACTCTTTGTTTAGTGAGCACCAGTAGATATTACTTTCCTGATTTTTTTCAATTAATCAAGCCATACTTGTGCTATCTCTTCTATTGTTCCTTTTGATTGTGATGTAGATATTTTTATTTGTCTTTAACATGTTCACAGGCTGTCTTCCCAATTCAGTTGTAAACTCTTTGAAAGTAGTACTGTTTTGTTTCTCCCTGTTCTATTCTTCCTCTCCTCTTCTGTCCATTACATAGTGATATATTTGCTAATCTTCAAACTGTAGTCATACTCTATTGATTATTGGACATTTACAGTAAGCTTTGAAGTAAGGTAATGCAGGTCCTCTAACTATGATCTTCTCTTTCATCAAAATTTCATCAGATATTCCACGTCTTATTCATTTCCAGATAAATTTTGGAATAAGTTTCAATGTCTATAAAAAAAAACCTAATGAGATTATGACTCAGTAAGGAATTAGATTTTGATCTACATCAAACTGTAGATCTATTTAGAGGCAATGAACATGAACACGGTATAGCTCTCTATAAATTTAGGTCTTCTTTAATTTCTCTCAGCAATGTTTTACAATTTTCAATCTAGAAGTCTAGCATATCTTTTTCAAGTATTCTATTTTTTAGGTGTTTAAGTACCATAAGTTAAATATTTTAAGTTTTTGTTAAGTAGCTTAATTTTTTGAAATTATGCTTAATAGTACCTTAAATTTATAGTGGCACAAATTTCACTCTCTGGTTGTCTGCTTCTAGTATTTAAAAATTGAATTTTACAAGTTGAATTGAATTTTACAAATTGACTTGTATCCTGTGGTATTATATTCACTAAATGTATTTTTGTAATTGTTTTGTAGATTCCTTAGAATTTTCTACGTAAATAATGTCATCTGCAAATAGTTGCAATCTCATTTCTTCATTCCCAAGCTTTAAGATTTTTATTTACCTCCTTGTCTTATTGCACCATTTATGAACTCTACTACAACGTTGAATATAAATATTGAGAATAGATATGACTATCTTGTTCTCAATATTATGAGAAAGACATTCGGTATTTTCATCAGTAAGTTGAGAAAGTTATCTTCTATTCCTAGTTTGCTGAGTATTATTATATTTTTACATCAGGAATGGGTGTTGAATTTTGGTAAATGATTTTTATGCCTCCCCTGAAATGATCATATGGATTCCCTCTCTTTATTTTGTTAATATAGTGAATTACTTTGATTTATTTTTGTGAGGTTTGATCTTATTCTTTTGTTTGAAATATATTCTTTTGTTTCTTCATTTTGCTTGATTCTCTGTGTTTGTTTCTATGCATTAGATTAAACATCCACCTCTCCCAGTTGTGAAGAAGTGGCCCTGTGAAGGATATGAAACTTACCATTCAAACTTGTCCTAGCTCTTGGTTTTCTCTCAACCCTTTACGATTGTTCAAGAAATCTATTTTATTTTTAATAGTTCCCAATAGTTGAGGATGTGCCAAGACCTAACAGTGTCCCAAAGGGGAGGATCTCAGTCAGCACCTAGATTCAGGCTGACTGGAAGCCAGACACTCAGGCAGGAGTTTTTAAGGTATGCAACTATATACAGTTCTATGGGACTGTACAGATAAGCTTTGCTGGCCACCAAAGCTAGAAGATCAGGAGGTGTTCCTGGGAAGTAGTCACAAAAATATGGCTCCAAATGATTATAGGAGCTCCTTTCTGGTAAATTCTGGCAAGCCATAGCGAGGCAGAGGGAGAGTGCAAAGATGGCATCCCCATCCCTGTGTTCCCTGAGAACACCTCTATATACCCCTATAAGTGTGCCAGACCAGAAGCTTGCCCTTCAGGCCAAAGCTCATAGACAAACAGATAGGACTCTTTCTCAGAAAGATTGGGGATGTGTTTCATTCTGATATCTATGAAGTGCCTTGGGGCTGATAGTCTGTGAAAATCTGTCTCTCTGATTGTTACAGTCCCTGGGAACCCAAGAAAGCAAGGCCCCCTGGCCTCTAGGGTCAAGCGATCAAGAGGTGTCCCCTGGGTTGCAGTCAAAAAAACCTTGGCACTGGAAGCATGTAAATGTTCCCCTCCCACAGGAGACACATGCTGTGGAGTGGAAGAGAGGGGGAGTGCAAGGAAAAAATCAAAGAAGAAAGGCTAGAGAAAAATATGATGGCACCCTTTAGCTTTTGCAAGGAAAAGGGAGAGTGTGAAAATTGCACCTGACAACCTTCCTCCTCAATCTATCCCATTAGGATCCTGCACCTACAGCTGATGCTTTAAAATTAATAAATGAATCTCTTTCACATAAAGTCTGGGTGCTTTTCAAATGACTTCTTCTACACTGTGCCTTGGGGCAGCTGAGTCTGTGCATGAGCTTTTTAAGATCAACTTCTCAGTTTTCTATGGCCCATTGGGTCTCATGGACCCAAGCTCTGTTGGTTTCCAAAGGCTAGATATTTTGGGGGCTTGATACTGAAGTGCAGGACTTAAAAGTTGAGGTGCTTGATATGGAGTCCCTACCCTTTACTTCTCAGGGAGAATGTCCAGGTTTGTGACTTCCCTCCCAATTGTGAGTTGCTGTGCTTGGGGTGTGGTTTATGGTGAGATTGTGTCTCAGTCTTTATTACCCACATTGATGTGGCCTTTTGCTTGTTTGCCTGATCAAAAGGAATTGCTCAGCTAGTTTTCAAATATTTTTTAGAGTAAATTGTTCCACATGCATCTGTAGACAGCGTTTTTGGCAGAAAAAGTGAGTTCAGGATCTTCCTACATGGCCATCTTGAACTGCAGCTTTGATTTTTGAATGTTAAAACAACCTTGCTTTTCTGGGATCAACTCCAACTGGTCATGATATATTATCTTTTGTATACATTGTGGCATTAGATTTAAATATATTTTACTAAGGGTTTTTTGCATCTACATTCATGAGTGACATTTGTCTGTTATTTCCTTTTTTTAAAAGGATTTTTTGTCAAGGAGTCAAATCATCATCATGATAGAGTGAGTTATGCTCTTTACAGTTCCCCTTTAACTTTAACCAATCAATTGATCAACAAAGGATTCTCTATAAAAGAACAAAAGGACATCTAAGAGATCCACGTGCCTCAGAGGTTGCAAGTGCTTTGTTGCTTACAATCTCAATGCAGTCACAGGAGCCACCACCAGGTTCACCAAGATGCAAGCACTTCTGCTGCTTCTGTGGACGCCTGTGTCTCATAATCCCCTGATGGCTCTCCATTGACTCTCTATGAGCTCTGATTCACCTATACATCCGAAGGTGGGTGGACTGGACCTCTGGGAAGCAGTGGAACTAGGGGAGCATACTGCTCCCCTCACCTGGCAGTGACAATGCTAGGTGCAGATCCTCACACCAGTTTGTGCACCTGTGAACAAAGCTACAGGAGCAGACAAGGGTCAGCTTAGCCACTGCCCCGCAACACCAGTGGATCTGGCATGTGTGCTTTTTAATAGAGGATACAGGAGCAGACATAGCATACTTTTGCTCCTGCCCCCCACACACAGTGAATCTATCATGTGGCTGCAAACTGAGACTGTAATGGCAGAATGGCACAAGTTAGCCTTTACCCCCCCCCGCCACCACTAGGGGGTGGCACACCTGCTCTGAGAATTCAGAACACAGAACAGAACTGGTGACCCAACCCCCTCCTCTTCCCTTAGCAGTTGCCTGCTCTTTCCAACAGTGGAGACAGCATACAAAGCTGTTTTTCTTGGCTTGGGTGGGGCGCCTTGACCTGAGTTTTCAAAACAAACAAAATTGTAGCAGAGACCAGAGGCTAAATATTTTATCAGCAACAAAATCTCAGTGCTCAGCCCCTGTTTACACCCATCAGTGACAGGTGAAACCTATGAAAAGAGGCTTCAAGAACCACAGCATAAGCAGTGATGCTACCCCCACTTGCAGCACCCCCAACACCAACTGTACTAGCAGCAGGGGCTGCATACAAATACCTGGGTCCCCAGGTCCCCAGCAGTGATAGTGATATCTGTGACTCTGGAACCGCTGGCCATGGTGCAGCCAGCACCCCAAGACAACCTGGGATCAGCAGCATAGGTGATGCATGGAGCAGCAGAATCTGAACCCATAGAGAGCCCATGGAGTGCCAGCAGGGGAACATGAATCACAGACAACCACAGCAGCAGCAGAAGTGTTTGCAGCTTGGTGAACCTGGTGGTGAGTCTTGTGACTCCAGTGACATTGTAAGCAAAAAGGCACCAGCAACCTCTGAGTCACCAGCAGCACAAGGAGGTCACTGATGATGATTCTAGCAGAGGCACAGGAAGGTGAAAAGTTCAGACTCTCAAAAACATACAGAAACAGCTCATATCCAAAGTTACCAAAGCCTTACCCAAATAAGAAAGATGGTTAATACCAGAAATTCACTGGCATAGTATTAAACTCACATAGTACCATGAAGAACTACAGTAATATGGCTGAAAGAAAGAAAAGAGCAACTGTCTGGGAACCAAAATTGGAATCACAGGAGATTACAATCTAATTGACAGAGAATTCAAAATATCTGTCATGAAGAAACTCAATGAGTTACAAGAAAACTCAAAAAGACAGTTCAATGAGCTCAGGAATAAAATTAATGAACAGAAGGAGTACTTCATCAAAGAGGTTGAAACTTTAAAAAATAACCAAACAGAAATTCTGGAGATGAAGAACACAATTAATGAGATGGAAAATAAAGTAGAAATCATTAAAAATAGAATAGACAATATAGAAGAGAGAATTACTGAGCTTGAAGATAGAAATCCAGAAATGATTTCAGTAAAGGAGGAGAGAGGATTAAAATTTCAAAAAAAGAAGAAATTATACAAGAAATATACAACTCAATTAGGAAAAATAAAATAAGGATAATATGTATCCCAGAAGGATAAGGGAGGGAGAAAAGAGCAGAGATGATAGTCAAAGACATAATAGCTGAGAATTTCCCAAACCTTGGGAAGGAATTGATACACAAGTACAGGAACTAATAGAACTCCTAATTACATCAATGCAAAAAGACCTTAACCAAGGCATAGAATATTAAAACCTTTAAAAGTCAATGACAAAGAAAGAATATTAAAGGCTACCAGAGAGAAGAAAATCATGTACAAAGGAACCTCCATAAGGCTTTGAGCAGAATTCTCAGCAGAAACCATACAGGCTAATGGAGAGTAGAATGTTAAGTTCCAAATACTGAAAGACAAAAGCTATCAGCTAAGAATCCTCTATCCAGTAAATTTATCTTTCAGCTAGGAAGGAGAAATAAATGCTCCCAGACAAACAAAAACTCACAGAAGGAATTGACACTAGACCTGCCTTACAAGAAATGTTGAAAAGAGCCCTCATACTTGAAATAAAAAGGGAAATTTTACAAAGGGTTGATTAAGAAGATAGATGGAGTCAGAAAATAGTAGCTATATATCAGAATGTTATTAAACCCTCAATTATAACATAAAGGATAAAGTGAAAGAAAGAATAAAAAATGACTATAACCACTTCAATTTGGTAACAAACTCATAAGGTAAAAATGAATAACTAGGGGCTGGCCTGGTGGCTGAGTGGTTAGGTTCACGCGCTCCAGCATAGTAGCCCAGGATTTTACTGGTTTGTGTCCTGGGCAAGGACATAGCACCACTCATCAGGTCATGCTGAGGCAGCATCCCATATGGCACAACTAGACGTACTCACAACTAGAATATACAACTATGTACCAGGTGACTTTGGTGAGAAGAAAAGAGAAGATAGGCAACAGATGTTAGCACAGGTGCCAATCTTTTAATAAAGAAATAATTAGTGACAAGACAAACATAGTGTAGAGGAAAAGGATGGAACCTCCACAGGCTAATGGAGATAACATGCTATCAGAAAAAGGACTGTCTCATCTGTGAGATGCTTTATACAAACCTCATGGTAACCACAAATGAAAAGCATCAGAGCAAAGTCACAAATCATCAATAAAGAAAAAACTGAAAAGCTATCAAAGAAAGCCACAAAACAGAAACAGCACACTGAAATACAAGGAAAAAAGAAACAACATAAATATAGAACAATCAGAAAAAATTAAAATAAAATGACAGTATTAGGCTCTCATACATCAATAATAAATCTAAATGGTTTGAATTCATCAATTAAAAGACAGAGAGTGGATGGATGGATTAAAAAACAAGACCCAACCATATGCTGCCTCCAGGAAACACATCTCAGCTCTGAGTCAAACATAGGCTCAGAGTGAAGGGATGGAAGATGATATTCCAATCAAATAGCAAACAAAAGAAAGTGGTTTTAGCTATTATATAAAAAAAAGACATCAAGACACAAAAAATAACAAGGGACAAAGATGGGCATTATATAATGATAAAGGGAACATTACACCAAGAAAACAAATCAGTTAGTAATATATATGCGCTTAACACAGGAGCACCAAAGTGTATGAAGCAACTATTAACAGACCTAAAAGAAGAATTTGACAGCAACACAATAATAGTAGAGGACTTTAACACTCCACTTGGATCAACTGATAGATCATCCAGAGAGAAAGTCAACAAGGAAACAGTGGTCTTAAATAAAACACTAGACCATATTGACTTAATAGACATATATATAGAACCTTCCTTCCAAATACAGCTGAATATACATTCTTCTCAATTGCACATGGAACATTTTCATAGATAGGCCATATGTCGGGAAACAAAACAAACACCGGAATTTTAGGAAGATTGAAATCATATCAAGTATCTTTTCTGACCACATGTTATGAAACTAGAAATCAACTACCAGAAAATAGCTGGAAAAGTCATAAATTTGTGGAGGCTAAACAATATGCTACTGAAAAACTATTGGATCAATCAAGAAATCAAAGGAGACATCAGAAAATATCTGGATACAAATGAAAATGAAAACACAACATAGCAAAACTTATGGGATGCAACACAAGAAGTCTTTGGAAGGAAGTTTATAGCAATACAGGTCAACCACAAAAAACAAGAAAAATCTCAAATGAGCAATCTAACACTATTCCTAAGAGAAGTGGGAAAAGAAGAATAAACTAAGTCCAAAATCAGTAGAAAAAAGGCAATAATAATCAGAGCAGAAATAAATTAAATAGAGAGTAAAATAACAATGGAAAGGATCATTGAAACTAAGAAATGGTTATTTGAAAAAATAAACAAAATTGGCAAAGGCTTAGCCAGACTTGCTAAGAAAAAAGAGAGAAGGCTTGAAAAATAAAATGAGAAATGAAAAAGGAGAAATTGCAACAGACACCACAGAAATAAAAAGGATTATAATAGTGATTACTATGAAAAGCTATATGCCAACAAATTGGAAAATCTAGTAGAAATACATAAATTCTTAGAATCATACAACTTTCCAAAACTGAACCAAGAAGAAATAGAGAACTGAATAGACCGATCATGAGTAAATAGATTGAAACCGTAATCTAAAATCTCCCAAAAATAAAAGTCCAGGACCAGAGGGTTTCTCTGGTGAATTCCACCAAACTTTCAAAGAAGATTTAATATCAATCCTTCTCAAACTCTTCCAAAATCTTGAACTGATGGGATGATTCCTAACTTATTTTATGAGGCCAACATTACCGTGATACCAAAACCAGACAAGGACAACACAAAAAAGGAAAATTATAGGTCAAAATGGCTGTTCATAGCTGAAAAATCCTCAAGAAAATATAAGCAAAGTGAATACAGCAACATTTAAAAGGATTATACAGATTGATCAAGTGGGATTTATTCCAGGGATTAAGAGATGGTTTAACACCTGAAAATCAATCAATGTGGTACACCACATTAACAAAGTGAAGAATAAAAAACTGGAGATGCTATTATGAAAAGCAATATTGAGATTGATCAAAAAACTTAACAATAGAAATACCATCCAATCCAGCTATTCCACATGTATTTATCCAAAGAACATAAAATATATAATTCAAACAGATATATGCACCCCTATGTTTATCGCAGAATTACTCACAATAGCCAAATGCAGAAGCAATGCAAATGTCCATCAATGGGTGAATGGATAAAGAAAATGTGATATATATATTATGGAATAGTACCCACTGATAAAAAAAAGTAAAAATTGTGCTATTCATGACAACATAAATGGACTCAGAGGATTTATGATAAGCAAAATAAGTGAGACAAGACCAGTAACAAATGCTTTCACACATATGTCAAAGATGAAAAAAAAACATAGATAAGGAGAACAGATTGGTGGTTACCAGAGAGGGAGGGGTCGAGGGGAGGGCAAAAGGGAAAAAGCGACACGTATGTATGGTAATGGATAAAAGCTAGACTATTGGTGATGAACATGATGCAATCTATACAGAAACTGAAATATAATAGTGTACAAGGGAAATTTACACAATGTTACAAACCACTATAACCTCAATAAAATAATTTGAAAAAATGTTTCATGTCAAGTTTTGGTGGCAGAGTTGTGCTGGTCTTATAAATAACTTGGAAAGTTTTCTATTTTTGAAAACATTTGTGTAAATTTGTTGTTATTTCTTGAGCGTTTTATGAAATCAGTGAAATCATCCTGGCTTGGAGTTATTTGGTGTGTGTAATGTTTGTGAACTATAAATTCAGTTTATTTAACAAAAATAGGTCTCTTCATATTTTCTGTTTCATTTTGGGTCAATTACATAAGTTGCATTTTTCTAGGCATTTAAACTTTTCACCTAAATTGCCAAATTTGTTAACTTTATTTCACCAAATGACATTAATATTAAAACTCAAGGTTGTCCACAGTATTCTCTTTTTATCCTTTATCGGCAGATTGGTAGTAGCAGAAAATAAAGTAGCTATTCTTTTTCTTTCCCAAAGTTAAATTTATACTTTTCTTTTTAACCAGCAGCCTGTTTAGAGATTTATTAGTTGTCTTGATATCTTCGAAGAACAATTCTCTGGATTTTGTCAAAAACTTTTTATCTGTTTTTGTTTTTCATGTGATTCATTTATCTGATCCCTCTTATTTCCTTCTTTCTACTTCGATTGTATTTAAATTTGCTCTTGTTTTTTTAAACTCTTAGGTGTAAACTTAGTTCACAGATTTTAGACCTGTCTTCATTTGTAATGTAATAATTTTAAACTGTAAAGTTTCTTTGAGTAGTGCTTCCGTTGCATCCCATAAAATATCACATGTATTTTTATTATTATTCAGTTAACACATATTCTAATGTTTAAAATAGTTTTCTTCCTGATCAATGGATTGTTTACAAGTGTTTTGTTTATTTTCCAAATAACTGTGATATTTCCTTTATATTTTATTGTTATTGACTTATAATTTAATTCTATTGTGAATGATGCCATTCCTTTTACATTTGTTAAAACTTTTTTCATGACCTGATATAAAAGTCTATTTTGGTGAATGTAGCGTGTGTGCCTGAAAGAACAAATATTCTTCAGTTTTAAGGTGCAGTGCTCTATGAATAGCAGGTTAAGGTCTTTTATATGTTGGTCAGATCTAAGTGTTTACTGATTTCTTTAAATCCAATCATTCTCCCCCTTGCAAGGGGGACGGTAGTGTTAATATCCCCAATTATTATTGTGGAATTGTATATTGATTTCTTTAAGTGGGAGAAAGAAAAGATTGCAGATTACAAAATGGCATCCCAGAGACATTAAGCCACTTGTTAAAGGTTATGAATTAACCAGGTGGCAAAACCAGCCTTTAAAGAAGGCAGCATGACTCCTTATTCCATGCTTTTAAGCAACATGTTATACTACCCCTTGTATGTCTTATCCTCCTCACAGAGTGGAAATACTTCAATATTGTCCCTGCTTTTTAAAAAAAAAAACAATAAAAAACAGATCAATTCATATATAACACCAGTTTATTTTCCCAAAAAGATGTCAAATAAACATGTCCTCTATATAGTAGCTGCTTAATAACTTGTTGAATGAAAGTGTTTGGGATGATTCAGCATAGAAATCCAAAGCAAGGATAAAAACAGTGGCTTAATTGGTCACTAAAGTTTGCCTGAACCGCTAAGTCAATGTGACAAAGGAGTATGGCTATATCCATGGCCCACTTCTCTAATTGAGATGCGATGCCCCTGTGGCTCATTAGTAAGTCTCATGGTAGTTTTGCCAACCGTGAATGTGGTATGGCTTCCAAAGCAGAAGTGTTCAAATCCAGCAATGACTCTCGCTGGATTTATTCCACATGAGCTTCCCAGAACCACCGGTGCTTAAAAGTTTACTTCACTTCTCTGACCAGACTCCTTGGCTTTCACTGCTCAGCTAAAGAGGGTGGAACTCACTAAGGTCAGTTCTCATGTAGTGTTGGTCTTTTGGGGACTCTCTGAATAGAGTAAACCTGAACATACCAAGGACCTTTATAGAAAACAAAAGTCCTCACTTGCTTTCCTCTCCCTCTGTTTTGTCCTCAAAGTCCAGGTGAAAGTCCTGTTGCACAGTTATCTGGGTATTTCTCAGGTTCCTGTCTTCAGATGCATCAAGAGTGAGTTGATTTTTTTTTCAAATTCCCATGGTATCACTAGAAATCTCTTTCAGCTATTTTCTTGCTCATCCTTTATCTGCTGAGGACATACCCTCTTTGAGTGGTCAGATGCCCCCACTTCCCTAGCCAGGAGTGTTGTATCATGACTAAGAGGAGAGCCAGGTACGTTGGGTTGCATCTCTGGCTCTAACTCTTAGTGGTGTGACAATTTGGCCAAAACACTCATTTGCTTTAATTCTCATTTTCCTTATTTGAAAAATAAGAACAATCATAGTAGCTTCCTTAAAGTGATGTTGAGTGGATTAAGTTAGATGAAGCATTTAAAGTGCTCTGCACAGGGCCTGGTATACTGCATTCCTCAGCAAATACAAGCAAATATACAGCTCTGGTTACTATTCCCTCTACTTGTGGAGATATTCAAGCTCGGAGAGTGCTTTCCCACATATGTGATTATGTAGAGGCTTCCATATGAATGCACAGCCTGTGGCTGGGGCTGCTGAAGGCACAGGAGAGTGGAGGGATCAGTTTACATTGCAGGCTAAGTTCCCTAGCCTTTCCCAAGGGCTGTCCTGGTGTGTGGTCCCTGACACCGCATTAACTTTTTGGAAATTTGAGCAACTCCAGAGTGTATTTCACTGAGGTACAGTCTTGGCACCCTCTGTCCAAAGCCCAGGCCCACCTGACAAGTTGTCCTTTCATGTAAATAAATCCTCTGATATTTGAAGCTTGAAAGACTCTTAAAAGACTTATCTACATTTTAATCTTTTAATGTAGAAATGTTTCTAAATCGCATTACTAGTGTTCTTCCTCTTTCAAGACAGAGAATGTATCTGAAAACTAGTGAGAGAACAGATTCAGTGTAAGGCATGGCAAACATGTAATGTGAACCTCAACCCCCTACCAATCCTCAGACAAAGTGGTGAAAGGAATTAGTAATGATACAAAACTACTTACATGCTTTCTGGTTATTTTTAAATTCATCAAATATTGATTAGTATTATCAGAGAAATTAATTTTTTGGTGTATTTCTACTTTTCCAGCTTAGAATCACAGCACTTATTCCAACCATCATTTTGTACAGATGGGAAAACAGAGCACTAAGCAGAGGGAGGGGGATGGTTGAGGGCACTCAGTTACCAGTGAGAAAGATGGCCCTGAAACCAACGTCTTTTGATTTCCAGACCAGAGTCCTTTTCATGGTGTTGTGCTGCCTCCTTTAGGCAAAGTCAAGTCCAATGTCAACCAACTTGAAGTTTTCAGTAGTGTGAGACTAGAGATGGTAGGAGGGTATAGCAAACAAGCATTGCAAGTGGAGGGGGTAGGAAGATAATTTTTCAATAAGGGAGAAGGGACTATTGTAATAGGAAGAACTCTGACAATAAGATCTGCAAATGTCTCCCAGATTTGGGTATAATTCCTGTTATGGCACTTGCTATCAGAGACCTCAAGTAAGTCACTTAAACACTAAACTTTCAGAGATTCCTTCTCTTCATCTCTAAAATGAGGATATTGATAGTTATCTTAAAGGGTTTTGATGAGTGTGAAGTAGGATAATGCATAAGCTCATGAACTGTGTCTGACTCACAGCAGCTCCACATGGTGAGAGCAGCATGAGCTGCAGGTGGGAAAATCCTTTTCACCTTTATTCAGTCTTGTTCAAGTCCTCACAAACTGCAAGGTTGAAGGTATGTTTCTGTCTTAAGGATGGTGTGATGAATTCGGAGAGTACAATAGAGGAGGAAAGTGGGACTGAAATGAGTCCTGGGAGGAGAGGTTGAAGGTGTTGAGATATTTAGGCAGGAGAAGAGTGGTCTGAGGTGGGAGTTAATGATGGTTCTTGTTTTATTAGTGTCTTCTCTAATTCTTGGAAGAGGAAATGACATTGTCTTCATTCTGAATGAGATTATGTCTGAACCTTAAAAATGTTCATGGTTGTCACCTCAGTCTTCTCACTTTAATGAACTGATCTTAAGGAAAATTATCCAGAGATTTACAAATGAAGGTCATGGACTATAGTATAAAATAGGAATAACGTAAAGTTCATAAACAGAGAAATGGTGAAATAGACTATGGTACTTTTAAAAAATGGACCATTAAAGACCTCTTTTGAAAATTATCACCATGGAGGGGTCAGCCCAGTGGTGCAGCGGTTAAGTGCAAACGTTCCACTTTGGGGGCTTGCGGGTCGTCAGTTCTGATCCCAAGTGTGGACATGGCACCACTTGACAGGCCATGCTGTGGTAGGCACCCCACATATAAAAAAAGTAGAGGAACCTGGGCATGGGTGTTAGCTCAGGGCCAGCCTTCCTCAGCAAAAAGAGGAGTATTGGCGGCAGTTAGGGCTAATCTTCCTCAAAAAAAAATTATCACCATGGGGAAATGCTTAAATCAAGTGTGAAGAGAAAAAAGCTGAATATGAAACTTTATATACATTTCATTCAGATTTGTAAGAAGGGTTTGCATAATTAAAGGAAACCACTGAAAGAAATACGCCATAATACGAATGGTTCCTAATTTCTCCTTGTATTTTTCTACTTTCAAAATTATTTCTTGTGAGTATGTATGAACCCGAGCAATGTACTTAATCTTTCTGAGCCTCATTTTCCTTATCTGTGAAATTGGAATAAGAATGGTAAATACATAATAAGAATGTTTTGAGGATTAAATAACATAAGGCATGTAGTATTTTATAACACAAACCATAAAAGTAAAACACAAATGATAATGATAGTAGTGATTTTCTCTGGAGAGTCTGGGTTGGAATAGCATCTCATGAGTGGAAGGGAAGAGAGAATAAATCTCGACTTGGACCACCTGAGCTTTTTGTTCATTCTTTATCCTTAGAGAAATTGGCTTTATGAGCAGGTGGCTGACCATATTTCCCTTTAGGTACTCCAAGATTTATTGTTATTTTACTTGAAATTTAATAAAAAATCTTTTTAAATGAATATAAATAAAAACTTTGGAAATGAATCCTATGGCATTGCCCTTATAAACCAATCTCTCACCTGAGTTTGACACAGAACCATTGAGGTCTAATTATGCTTGACATTTACTGAGCACCTATTAAGTGCCAGGGACTGTGCTATGTGTTTTTACAGTATCTCACAATGGCCACCCTAGGTGATTGAATTATGAGCTCCATCTTAATATGAGGAAACAGTTTCTGAGAGGTCAAGTAAGTTCCCCAACATCATTCAGCTAGAGAGCAGAGAGCCCCAGAATCTGAGTCCAGCACCTGGAGCCTTGCTGACTGTGGTGCTGCCTCCTACAGCAGTTTTCACATGACAGCCCAGAGACCAACTGTGCAATCTCATGCTGGCCTTTGACCTTACATCAGAAATCCTTTATTGGTTATTTTTGGAGTGTTACAACTACATAGGAACAATGCGCATATTTTACACTTACTATAATTCTAAACAAAACCAAAATATGATAGAATTTATTTTTATTGAAAAAATGCTTAGGTTAGTTATCTGCTACCAAAATCTTTCTTGGGGTGTATGCAATGAATGTATTATTTTTTCTTATAGCATTCTTCAGTGGTGGAAACCACCTGGCTGTTACCAAAGCTCTTTCTCCTCTCTATCCTGTGGGTAAATGTAACCATCTGATCAAACCACTGTCAGAATTTTAGAAGAGAGTAGAAGAGTTTTGCTGTAAAATACATAACTTCCCTGCTAGGAAATTTTGGGGAAATGGAGATACTTCATAAGCCTGGGCAGAATGTCCCAAGTGATGACAATTATTTCTTTGTTCCTGCCTCAGATGTTGTCATTGCTTACTGCTTTCTTAATTTTCAACTTCACCTTAATTTGACTCTTCTAGTGTAAACCCTTTGCGCCAACCTCAGTGAGTCCATGCTGCAGGCATTTCTATTCTTCCTCTTAGTCTTCTGTGCACCCATTACTAGGATCCTAAGTGTCCTAGAGATGCAGAGACTGGAGATTATTGCACTCCTTATAATGTATGATCGAGAATCCTCTTTACTGTTCTGCCATTATCCAATGTCATTTGCCTTGATTTTTTGCAACAACAATAATAAAAAGATTGTGATAAAAGCAATGCTCAAACACAATCCAGTAGGATTTCACTTCCTTTGTCCCTACTCTCTACCAACCTGCCCTTTCAATGAATCATTAATAACTATGAACCATCCTGTAGTTGTTGCTGATGTACTCGCAGGAGAGCTGACTATAGTTTTCAAAGTTTATTGATTGATGTACCAGAAAAGAAGTTGTAAAGCCTAACTTCTTAATGTCAACCTAACTTTCTCCCCTTTAAAAATAAGTCTTATTTTATCCCTAAAACAACCCAATTGGAAAAGACATTTCATATGGTCCTAGGTACTTAAGAATCAGTGACAATCTTTGTTGACACTTAAGGGGTTCAACAATCTCTGTTGAATTTAATACAATTTTTAATCTTACAATAATTTATTCTCAGACTACTTAGAATCTGAGACAATAATTTATTACTTCATTTATTAATTTGCTCAGCATGTTTTCCTTATTTTCTCAGGTCTGTCTCTAGTCTGTGTTCTGACACTATACATGTTCCAGGGTAGACATGTGCATGGGACCTCATGATTTGTAGATAAAATGCTTCCTGCATACTATATTTAGCTGTGGCATAAAAAGGAGTTATGCATGTAAGTTATGACCAAGGAAGATCTTGAGGAAAAACTCTGCCTATGTAAAACGAAAGAATAAGTAAAATACATTTCCAAAGATGGTTGTATTGATTTGAGATAATATAAACAAGGATCTTAGCCTGTGTCTGGCACATGTTACTGTCAGTAAATATTATCTCAGTGAAATCAGATTATGAGCAACGGTAAAGTCTTATATATGTATAAGTTTTTGTCATTATTTTTGATCTCTTTAACTATCATCCATTCATTTAATCAAGAAATGTTGAGTACCTACAATGTACCAGGCAATGTTCTAGGCACTTGATACATTAGAGAACAAAACAATGAACCCTGCCTTATGGAGTTCATATTCTAGTCAGGGAGCAGACTATAAAATACAAATGTAATAAATAAATTATGTAATATTTTTGAAAGCAATATGTGCTGTGGAAAGAAGAAAAAGCAGCAAAGAGTACAGAGACTGGGAGTGCTGAGAGGTTGCAATTTTAAAAGGGGATCAAATAGCCTCCTCGAGAAAGTGTTATTTGCACAAAGTCTTCAGGGAAGTGAGGCAGTTACCCAATATATATCAAGGAGAAGAATATTCTGGGTATAAAGAACAACCAGTTGCCCAGATCTCAAGGTGGCAGCATGTGTGATATATTTGATAGATATTTAGGATGCTAGTGTGCTTGGAAAGGAGGAAAGAGTGGGAGAATTGGAGAAGAGGAGGTTAGAGAGTCAATGGGGACCAGATCATGTAGGGCCTTGTGCATCACGGCAAAAGTGTGGGTTTTAATTTGAACGGAATGGATACCCACTGCAGGGCTTCTAGGGAGCACTCTGGCTGTTGTGGGAGCATTCTGGCTGTGGTAGGAGCATTCTGGCTGTTGAGATGGGATTAGACTGGAGGTAAGGTATGTGGTAGGAGGAGAATTAGGGGCACCAGTTAGGAAGCAAAGGAGAGATGATTGTGGCTCAGAACAAGGTGGAAGCTGTGGAGTTGGTGAGAGTAGATCTTCCTTACGTTGTGAAGGTAAAGACAAAAGGATTTCTTAACTGATTAGATTTGAGATATGAGAAAAGAGCATCAACCTACAAAAACAAAAACCAGTTTAAGATTCAAAGCATTTATCCAGGACCAAAGAATTGCCATTTGGGAGCATAGATTCAGGTAGAAACACAAATAATGTCCCACTAGGGAGTAAAAGTCAGGGCCTTTTAAAGGCAAAGAGGGGAGGTTATATTACCAAGAATTTTCATTGGAATTGGAGGCAGAAGCTAGTCTTGGCTAAACATTGATTGACCATTGATTCATTCTTCGGAAAGTCCACAATCCTTTCTTTGTGATCATGATGTCCGTTCTCCACCTGACTTCTCAAAATTTGTTTTATAAAATCATTACTCTTTTTATCCAGTCCAAAGTTTTGGCCTAGTTCAAGGTTCAAGACAGCAAGACAGTTTCTTTTGGAAAGGCAGATCTGACTCCATTTTAAAATGCCTCCCCTACAGTCAAAATGACAAGAGGAATCAAGGATGACTCCAAGATTTTTAGGTTTAGCATTCAGGAAGTTGTATTTACCCTTAACTGGGATAGATGCCTGTCAGAAGAATACGTTTTAGAGGAAAAATCAGGAATTTATTTTCGGACACTTTGCAATAGACTGGGCAGCTATTTATTCATTCCTTTGTTCCACAAACATTTACTGAATGCATACTATGTGCTAGATATTTAAAATTATGTAGACACAAGTGGACAGAAGTCTTGCTATCAGGGAACTCATGGCCTAGTGGAGAGACTAGACATATAAATAAACAGTTACAAAACAATGTCATAAACATCATGATGATGGTGTGTATCAGGAGCAACGGAACATAGAGGAATTGACAAATATATTTATCTTTTGAAACTTCAAAACTGAGGTCATGAGAAGTTAATTGATTTGTCAAAGTGCATAATTAGTATATAACACAACTGGGAACTTATGTTATTGTGAATTATAGTAAGAAATATATATTTGGTCTTTGTCCCATGTACAGCACAGAGCTTCTAAAACCCTTGGAATTTCCTGACGGAGGGAGAGATCAAGATGTCTTTTGTTATATTAATGAGGCGACCTTTTGGTTGTTTAAAAATTATTTTAATATTTTATTTAGCTCGCATTGATTTATAACATTGTTTAAATTTCAGGTGTACATCATTATATTTTGACTTCTTTACAGACTGCATTGTGTTCTCCTCCAAATGTCTAGTTTTCCTTCATCACCATACATATGTACCCCTCTATCCCTTTTGCCCTTCCCTCATCACCTTTCTTTTGGGTAACCATTAATCCATTCTCCTTATTTATGTGTTTCTTTGTTTATCTCCCACATATGAGTGAAATCACGTATTTGTCTTTCTCTGTCTAACATTTTTCTTAGCATAATATCCGCTAGGTTCATACATGTTGCCACAAGTGGCATGATTTTGTCTTTTTTATGGAAGATTTGTATTCCACTGTGTGTGCTGTCTGTGTATATATATATATATATACCACATCTTCTTTATCCATTCATCCAATGATGGGCACTTGGGTCACTTCCAAGTCTTGGTTTTTGTAAATAATGCTGCAATAAACCTTGGGGTACATACATCTTTTTGCATTAGTGTTTTCGTATTCTTTGGATAAATGCCAAGAAGTGGAATAGTTGGGTCATATGGTATTTCTATTTTTACATTTTTGAGAATAAAATAATTAGGAATAAATTTAACCAAGGAGGTGAAAAACCTATATACTGAAAAGTAGAAGACATCATTGAAACAATTTGAAGAAAACATAAAGTAGTGCAGTTGACTTTCAAATGCCCCTAAGTCACTGAGGGGGTAAGGACCTAGTTACCAGGGGAACAGATCCTGTGATTTCAAGGTTAGTACTTTCAGTCCAACCCTTCAAACCCAGTTGAGGGAAAGGGGTTGGAGCTTGCATCAGTGGTCAACAGCCATGATTTAATCAATATGTCTATGCAATGAAGCCTCCACAAAAACCCAAAAGGATGGGATTCGAACAGCATCTGGGTTGGTGAACTGGTGAAGATTTCGGGAAAGAGATGCACTCAGAGAGCATGGAAGCTGTGTGCCTTTACCACATACCTTGCCCCATGCATCTCTTCCATCTGGCTGTTCTTGAGTTATATCCTTTTTTAATAAACTAGAATCTAGTAAGTAAAATCTTTATCTGAGTTCTGGGAATTGTTCTAGAAAATCAATGAACCCAAGGAGGGAGTTGTTGGAACCTCCAAACATTAGCCATTAGGTCAGAAGCACAGCTGATAAAACCTGGGCTTGCAACTGATGTGAGAAGTGGGAATGCAATCTTGGAGGACTGAACACTTAACCTGTGGTATCTGATGCTATCTCCACATAGACAGTGTCAGAATTCAGTTGAACTGTAGGAAATTCAACTTGTTTCTGAGAATTGCTTATAGATGTTGGGAACCTCTCTCCTCCAATTAAAACTGAGTATTAGAATCATTACTAGACTTGAATAGAGTTTTCTGACTCCCTAGTTTTGGGAAACTTTCTTAAATCACGTAATTTGTGTCTTTGTAGAATTAACATCTTTGTTGGTGCTTGGGGCAGAGAATCCATGGGCACCAAGAACAACGTGACTGATTTTGTGTTATTCGGCCTTTTCCAGAGCGGGGAGATGCAGCATGTGTGCTTTGTGGTCTTCTCCCTGTTCCACGTCCTCACTGTCCTGGGGAACCTTCTGGTAATCATCACCATCAATGCTAGTAAGAAACTGAAAGCTCCCGGTATTTCTTCCTCAGTCACCTGTCTTTTGTTGATTTGTGCTATACTTCCGCTACCACACCCAAGATGATTGCTGACACTTTCGTGGAGCACAAGACAATCTCCTTCAATGGCTACATGACCCAGCTATTTTCTGCCCACTTCTTCAGTTGCACTGAAATTTTCCTCCTCACAGCCATGACCTATGACCAGTACGTGGCCATCTGTACTACCCTGCACTACACAACCATAGTGAATCAGCAGAAGCGTGGCCTGCTGGCGGGGGCCTCCTGGGTGGCTGGCTTTCTGCATTCCATCCTGCAGACTCTCCTTACTGTCCAGCTGCCCTTTTGTGGGTCCAAAGAGATTGACAACTTCTTCTGCGATGTTCATCCCCTTCTGAAGCTGGCCTGTGCTGACATTTATGTGGTGGGGCTCATTGTGGTGGCCAACAGCGGCATGATCTTTAGTGTCCTTCATCATCCTTGTCATCTCCTACATGGTCATCTTACTGAAGCTGAGAAGCCAGTCATCTGAGGGTTGGCGCAAGGCTCTGTCCACATGCTGCTCACACATTGTCTCTGTCCTTTTGGTCCTTGTGCCCCTCATGTTCATGTACTTTCATCCCTCTACCACCCTGTTGCTGACAAACTTGTCATCCTCTTTAACATTGTCATGCCACCTTTGCTGAACCCTCTGATCTACACTCTGAGGAACAGTGAGGTGAAAAATGCCATGAGGAAACTGTTTGGGGTCAAGGGGGCCTTGGGGAAGAAGTGACACTACAGGGAACCTCATCTATCCTGGAACTTGGGAGACTCTCATAACATCTAACATAGGCTTTGGAGCTCCAGTTTGAAGCTTGTAATGACAACTGTCCTCATAGCTATTTTCATAATAATAATCCCACATGTTCCTTTAATGCTTCATTCATTAAATATTTATTGATTGTCTGCAAAGTGTGAGGCATTGGGAATACAAACAAAAGTAAGATGTAATCTCTACCCTCAAGGTGGTCACAGTCCAGGAGGCTCTTACTGTGATATTTAAGAGCTCATTCAGGAAACCTGTGAGAGTCTGTGAATGCAGGAGCCTCTTGGAAGTTCAGGTATGTCATCAATACCATGGAGAATATCACTGGATAATTCCTTTATGGTGGCATACACTGTGCTTGGTGAAATTCATTCTCTTCTCTGTTATGATATTCAAGTCATTTTACTTATCTTGCTTCATTTCATGCTCTCAGCAGACAGAAGAATGAATAAATATGGGGAGGTTAAAGGATTTACTCAAAGTTACACAATAAGTTCAGATCATGGTGAGAGCTAGAATCCAGGTTCCCTAAGTCTGCTTTCAGGGCTATTCCCATCTCAAGATTCCTTGATTAAGTTTGAGTGAATAGATCAAGCAGTACAGATGAGGAGATTTTGAAGGACGGAGGATTGATGGTGGCCTAGGATGATGGGGAGCAAAGCCAGAGAGAACAATTTGTCAGTGTTTGTCCAGCAGTGATGATTCCTTTCCAACTAAGCAGGGACTTCTGCCCCCATTAAACCCCTTTTCTTTGCTCTATTTTGCTGCTAAAGGGAGACACTTTGTGCAAGATGAAATTAGAAGAGCCAGATTTGTCATCCTGCTTAATTAACCATTTATTGGTCATTTAATCTATTTGAGTCTCAGTTTTCCACATTTACAAATAGAGATAGTAACAATAGCAGCTTCAGCAGGTTGTTAGAGGACAGAAGGGACTTGGAAAGTCCTGCATCAAAGTCTGTTGTGCAGTGGTTGCTTGTGCCTCTGTTTCTTTATAAAGTCTTCTGTTCCCTTTTATCATCTTATTTCCTACTTTGTCCCTGCCCTTTCTCTGGAAGTCCTTCTAATTACCAGATTGATTATTCACTTCTCAAATATGTATTGATCACTCAGAATAAGGTTAAGTCTGTTCTTTTTATTTCCATCTGTGTTTGTTTATTCAATACAGGTCTATGGCTGAGCCCTTCCCCAGCAGTGGGCTGGGGGAACAAAACAAAGGCCACAAAGGTGTGAATATGGGTTGAGGTGGAGCCTGGTGCAATGTGAAGTTGTACATGAGACATTAGCCCAAATCTCAGCTGTCAAACACTGGCCCCCAACTCCCTGCAGTCTCTAGGTGGGGCCAGCGAAGGTGTCCATGAAGAACAGGTCTTAGACCTTCTGCCATCTCCAACCCATCTTCCATTCTGCCCTCTCTCCTTCCTAAGACAGGTCAAAAGACCAAACTCTCAATATGGCTGGGAAATTGGGGGAAGGAGTGATGGGCAAAGCCAGTGTCCAGGTCTCAGGCCATGCCATGATGCTTTTCCTGAGTAGGAACTGGAGGTACAACAGAAAAGAAGCACACAAAAATTATTGTACTCATGGAGCTTATATTTAAGTGTATAATAAATAATGACTCATTGAATTCTTCCCATATGCCATATACTGTAATAGGTGTATTTAGAGAGCATAAATCTCTTGAATGAAATTTAGAAGAGTTTCTCAGTTTTTTTTTTTCCACCCTTAGGTAGGACAGCATGGCTACAGCTAATAGCAGTTGAGTCTTTTCTTCCCCCAGGTCAGTTAGGCTCCGATGATACCCCAGTAGGTTAGGTTCTAGTTAACTAGTTTCTCCTTAGAGCAGGCCTTGTTAAGAAGAACAGCTGCGGGGCCAGCCGGGTTGTGTAGTGATTAAGTTCCAAGAGGCAGAAGAGGAGAAAGGGGAGAGGGTACTGATCATTTTCCCTTTTAGGAGCATTTTTAATAGTGCCACAAAGCACTGTAACTTTCATTTTACTCAATAGAAATTAGTCACATGGTTTCCCTTAACTGCAAGGGAGATGGAAACTCAATTTTTTAATTCTGAGTGGAATTATGTTCTGAAAAAAAAAAATCAGGGTTCTGTTGTGTTCCTAAAGAGGAAGGGTAGAATGCATGTAAGGATTGGCACATTGTTTCACGTAGTGGATTACATACAAAATTTCCTATGTAATTAGGCACTTTTCATAAACAGGATTTTTGGTGGTATGGTAATATATCGCAGTCTAATTGTGGCATAATTTACTTAATCATTCACCCATTTTAGGGCTTTTTGGATCACTTAATATTTTATTTGACAAGACTTAATGAGCATGTACTATTAGCCAGGCCTTGATGGAGAGACCGAGGCACAGGGAGACTAAGTGAATTATACATGAATCCATGAGTGTTAGATGCATGGTACAATGAAGATAGTCTAGCCCAACTCTGTCATTTATATAGAAGTGGGAAACAGGGGAGGGTGAGGAGTATAGAGGTGAAATGACATGGCTTAAGCCAGATGGTTAATCAATTACTGAACCACAGCTAGTGCCCAGAGTCTTGTCTCCCTGTCCAGTCCTCATTTTAATCTCTATTCACTCTCCTTTTCATTCTCAGTAGTCCACTCTGGAAAAAGTTCCCTTTATGTCTTTCCTTCAACTTTCTTTTCTTGCTACCTCATTAATGGATGCAAAAACTTTATAGAAATCTCACTAAACTAATTGAAACAGATTTTGAAACTTTCCCCAAGTAATAGTTTAATTGGTGAAGTTTCACCAAAGGGAAAAGAAATTGCATGGGGAAGTTATTCCCTTGAATGTAGTGTATAGCTTAATTTATTTTAATTGGTTCAAGTTTGTGAGCATTTAATCATAAGCCTTGGGCTTTCAGTGGGTGTAGTGGTTACCTACATTATATTCAGGATCTTAAAATAGCTAGGTTTGCTGCTTTCTCTGGCTTTTGTATATTTCTTAGATATTATAAATCCAAATATCAACTCAATAAACATCTCAAGAATTTTCCTGTTTTTGTGGTTCATCTTAGCCACCAGCTACTTTGTTTTCTAAAAGCCCCCAGGAATATTGGTGATTTGTTCTTGGGGTCTGCTCTTTGAATTGCAGTAGCAACCACCACCCAGTGCCATCAGAAGGCAACTTAGTGCTGTTGAAAGAGCACTGGTTTCTAGGTTAGTACCCTGGGACGTATCTACTGTGTGGCCTGGGAATCTAATTAACTTCTCAGCCTCTGTCACCTCATCTATAAACAGAGTAGGTCAGAGTAATAGGTCTCTAACTCTTTTCAACACCACTCTTTGCTGAATGTGATGTGGACTTTGCTCATTGGGGCCCTTTAATGAAAAATCAGATGGGAGAGTAATATTAGGCAAGGAGCCTTGCCTGTCCAAGTACCAAGATTCTCAGAGAGGAATGCAATGCTCCATCCCATCCCAGATTTCCTAAACTAGATTATCTCCTTGAGTAATAATTTATTCCAGCAGGGTGGCTAAGTTCACACTGATTGGAGGCACTTGGGTGCTTTTGAGATCTGTCTGATCCAATTCCCTGTTCTAAGGAAGAACAAAATCACACCAGATTTTGTGATCTAAAGGTAGGTGTTATGGCTGGGAGCCACAGATGTTGGTCAAGTCAGTTCCTGTCTTTGAGCCATATGTGTTCATTTGTAGACAAGGTGTTTCAGGCTGAAGTTTTTGGGGGGGATGAGCAACAATTTTATTTGTTTTATTGTAAATTATATATAATATTAAATTTGGTGATTTTTAAAGTCCTTTAAAATTTTGGGGTCCTGTGAGGCACCATTTACGATGACTAAATGAGACCATGTGAGCGGGATGGGGGTTCTATTACATTGCTCTAAATTCAGTCACATGGGCACGTCAAGCTCTCTCATATTTTTCCTGGCCATTGTTTGCCTTCTATCAATATGCTCTGGTCCAGAATCCAACATGATACTTGATGGAGAGTCTACATGCTCAAAGACTAATTTAGATTTTTACATGCTGATCACCTTTTCTTTGCCTCCTTCCAGATGAGGCAGCATTGTGGGGAGAGAGGAGGCATTTCTTATCACTTCAGCAGGAGAGACGGTGGGAACTGCTGATGGCAGGTAGTAGAGAGAGGCATAAATACAGAAAAGGCAGAGATGCCCAAAAATAAAGGTAAAGGTGGTTTTCAAGACGGAAGGCTATCAGATATTCTACCCTTAGGGTAAATCCTAGAAAAACTGGACCCTACATGATTCTCCTCTCTGAATGAGCTCTCAGATTTGCCCTATTATATTTTCCTTAGTTTCACAAATGGGTAAAAAAATAGATTGCGTTCATGCCTAGATAAGAGGTTTGTGCAGGAAAATAAATATACCTTGGACTTCTAATGAAAGGGTATATTGAATTTTCACTCTTCACATATGTGTTATGTACCTAGAAATTGTATACCGCAGCGGTTAAAAAGCACGGGATCTGTGGTTAGGCTACTTGGATTGAAATCCTGGCTCTACTACTGTCTAACCTTAGGCCTGTTTAATTAATTTGTGTGGGAGGGTTTTTGTTTTCTCTGAAGTTGATAGTTCTTCTGAGGGTATTCCCCATTGGTTTTAAAAGCTAGCAAAGCCGGATATTGTGGGAACTCCTCTTGGTTGTGCTGAATTCAAACGTTGGGATGACCATTGTGACATAGATGTCCTGTTCAGATCCCCCCACTTCTCTGAGAAAAGCTTCCTACCTTTAAGATTGCTCTCACTCGATGAAGTACTGTGGCTAGGATGTGTTTTATTCCTCAGCAGAGGTGCATTTTTGCCTCTTCAACTCCTGCCAGTGCTGTATCTTGTTGTGAGAGTCCTTTTTATCCAGTTTCAAGATCTCTCTCAGACATAGTTGTATATTTGTTGTGTCTTTGGGAAGAGATGAGTTCAGAGCCCTCCCACGCTGCCATTTTCCCAGAATCTCTCTTTTTAAAAATAGAAACCAATTGTCCTAAAATCATCTTTTAAATAAGCTACCTTGTTTCCACTTTCATATGACAAATTCCTATATATATTTATCTTAGTTTCTGAGATTTAAATAATCATCTATCCCTGAATAAGTAACAGATTTCTTTACAGTCACTTAACAAAACAATATCTGAAGGGAAACTCCCCATAGTTAATATTCTTTTCAATTTCTTTCTTTCTTTATGTTTATTCAGACGTAATTCTCGTATAACATTGTGTAAATTTAGGGCGCATAATATGTTGATTTGATACATTTACAAATTATAATGTATTTACCACCATAGTGTAGATAATATGTTTATTATGTCACATAATTATCATTTCTTTTTTGTGGTGAGAACAATTAAGATCTAGTCCATTATCATCTTGGATGTATATAATTCAGTATATTTGACTATAATCACTATGCTGTATATCAGAAGTCCAGGATTTATTTATCTGCAGGTTTCAAGTTATAGTCTTAAGCAACATCTCCCCAATGCCCTCAACTCCCAGCCCCTGGTGCACACCATTCTACTTGGTAACAATCTGGTAACCACTTGGTAACCATGATTCTACTCTTTTTACAAGTTTGTTTTTTATGTTCCACATATAAATGATATCATACAGTATTTGTCTTTGTCTGACTTATCTCACTTGGCATAGTGCTCTCAAGATCCATTAATGTTGTCACAAGTGGCAAGATTTCCTTCTTTCTCATGGCTGAATAATATTCCATTTCCACGTCTTCTTTATCCATTCACCCATTGACAAACACTTAGCTTGTTTTTATATCTTGGTTATTGTGAATAATGTTTCAATAACATGAGAGTGCAATATCTTTTTGATATTTTGTTTTGTACTTAGACCCTCTGCCCATTTTTAAATTGGATTGTTACTGAGTTGTATGAGCTCTTTTGGATATTAACCCTTTATGTGATATATGGTTTGCAAATGTTTCCCACTATCCCATAGGTTGCCTTTCATTTTATTGATTGTTTCTTTAGCTGTGTAGAAGCTTTAAAGTGTGATGTAGTCTCACTTGTTGATTGTTGCTTTTGTTGCTTTGGTTTTGGTGTCACATCCAAAAATTCATTGCCGAAATCACTGTCAATGAGCTGTTTTCCTTTGTTTTCTTGTAACGGTTTTATGGTATATGGTCTTATGTTTAAGTCTTTAATACATCTTGACTACTTTTTGTGACTGGTGTAAGATAGGGGTCCAATTTCATTTTCTGCTGCAGCTATGCAGTTTTCCAAGCACATTTGTTGAATCCTTTTCCCATGGAGTGTTCTCAGTTCCCTTGTCCAATATTACTTGATCATTTATGTAAGGGTTTATTTTTGGGGTCTCTGTTCTGTTCTATTGGTCTATGTATCTTTTTTTATGCCAGTGCCACACTGTTTTAATTACTATAGCTTTGTAGCATGGTTTCATTCGAAATACCTTCTTTCTCAGGATTGCTTTGATCATTCGGGGCCATTTGTGGTTCCATACACATTTTAGGATTGTTTTCCTATTTCTGTGAAAACTGCCATTGGAACTTTGATGGGGATTACATTAAATCTATAGGTGGCTTTGGACAGTATGAACATTTTAATATTAATTCTTCCAATTCATGAACATAGCATATCTTTCATTTGTTTTCCCCCTCTTCATTTTCTTTCATCAAAGTCTCATAACTATCATTTTACAAATCTTTCACCTCCATCTGCTACCTTTGGGCTTTGGTTGTGCCTTTTCTATTTCCTTGAGGTGTAAGTTTAGGCTGTTTATTTGAGAGCTTTCTATTTTCTTAATATATACATTTATTGCTGTAAAATTCCCTCTTTAAACTGCTTTTGCAGCATCCCATAGATTTCAGTATACTCTTTTTCCATTTTCATTTACTTTGAGGTTTTTTTTTTTTTTTAATTTCCCTTTTGATTTCTCTTTGACCCATTGGTTATTCAGGAGCATGTTGTTTAGTTTGCACATGCTTGCAAATTTTCTATCTTCCTCTTGTTGATTTCTAGTTATATACCACTGTGATCAGAAAGGATACTTGGTATGATTTCAATCTTCTTAAATTTGCTAAGACTTATTTTGTGTCCTATCGTACAATCTATTCTGGACAATGTTCCCGTGTGCTTGAGAAAATGTGTATTTGTGTGATTTGGATGAAATGTTCTATAAATGTCCGTTAGTTTTGTTTGGCCTAATGCATGGTTCCAGTCCACAATTTTGTTGATTTTTCTGTCTATTAGATCTATCCGTTGCTGAAGGTGGGTTATTGAAGTCTTCTTCTATCATAGTTAGTAAGAAGGGCCTGATGAAGCTCTTCTGAAAAAATTGGCCATGAAAACCCTGGGAATAACAGTGGAGCATCAGAAGGTGAGAAGATGGCATGAAAAGATCGAGCAGGATTACAATGTGTTGTACACAGGGTCAATAGGAATGGAAATCAACTCACTGGCAGTAACAACAACAAACATCAGAGTATTATTGTCTATTCCCCCACTCAGATACGTTAGCATTTGATGTATCTTGGTATCCCAATATGGGGTGCATATATATTTATAATTGTTATATCTCCTTGATGAATTGATATTTTTATCATGATAGAATCACCCTCTTTGTCTCTTGTTATAGTTTTTGGCTTGAAATCTATTATGTCTGATATAAGTATAGCTATTCCTGCTTTCTTTTGGTTTCCACATGCATGGGATTTCTTTTACACTCCTTCACCTTGAGCCCATATGTGACCTAAATCTGAAGTGAGTCTCTGGTTTGCAGCATATAATTGGGTCTTTTTAAATTTTTTATCCAACTTTTTACTATGTGCCTTTTGATTGTTGAATTCCATCGACTAACACTTAGAGTAATTATCAATATGTAAGAACTTACTAACGCCCATCCTATTAACTGCTTTCTGTTCATTTTATATTTCCATTGTTTCTGCCTATATTTGTAAATCAATAATTTTTATAGTTGTACTCTATGTTTCCCAATTCTTTATCTGCTCTAGGCTTTTGCTTTGTGTTACCACAAGGGTTACATAAAATATCTTATAGATGAAACAGTCCATTTTTTGGATTAAAGACTTGAATGTAAGACCCAAAACCATGAAATATCTAGAAAAAAACATACGCAGTACGCTCTTTGACATCAGTCTTAGCAGCATATTTTCAAGAACTATGTCTGACCAGGCAAGGGAAACAAAAGGAAAAATGAACAAATGGGACTACATCAAACTGAAAAGCTTCTGCACAGCAAAGGAAACCATCAACAAAACAAAAAGACAACCTAACAGTTGGGAGAAGATATTTGCAAACTATATATCAGATAAGGGGTTAATATCCAAAATATAGAAAGAACTCATACAGCTCAACAACAAAAAAACCAACAACCCAATTAAAAAATGGGCAAAAGATCTGAGCAGAGATTTCTCCAAAGAAGATATATGGATGGCCAACAGGCACATGAAAAGATGCTCAAAATCATTAGCTATCAGAGATCTGCAAATCAAAACTACAATGAGGTGTCACCTCACTCCAGTCAGAATGGCTGTAATTAACAAGACAGGAAACAACAAATGTTGGAGAGGATGTGGAGAGAAGAGAACACTTGTACACTGCTGGTGCGAGTGAAAACTGGTGCAGCCAGCAGGGAAAGCAGTATGGAGTATCCTCAGAAAATTAAGAATAGATCTACCATATGATCCAGCAATCCCACTGCTGGGTATTTATCCGAAGAACTTGAAAACACAAATGCATAAGGATACTCGCACCTCTATGTTCATTGCAGCATTATTCACATAGCCAAGACTTGGAAGCAACCTAGGTGCCCATCAAGGGACGAATAGATAAAGAAGATGTGGTATTCATACACAATGGAATACTACTCAGCCATAAGAAATGATGAAACCTGGCCATTAGTAACAGCATGGATGGTTCTTGAAGGTATTATGCTGAGTGAAATTAGTCAAAGAGAGAAAGTCAAATACTGTATGATCTCATTCATAAGTAGAAGATATAAACGACAAACAAACACATAGCAATAGAGATTGGATTGGTGGTTACCATAGGACAAGTGGGGGAGAGAGCAAAAGGAGTGATTAGGGTCACAGGTGAGTGGGTGGACTATAATTAGCTTTTGGGTGGTGAACATGATATAATCTACACAGAATTCAAAATATATTAGGAAATACATCCAAAAGTTATATAATGTTATAATCAATGTTACTGCAATTAAAAAAATAAAAAGAAATAAAAACATGCAGTAAAAGTATAAACCTGTAAAAAAAAAGTCTATTTTAAGCTGATAGAAAGTTAACTTAGATTACATACAAGAGATACACTCTTTTGCACCTCTTTTTATATTTTTGAACTCACAATGTACTTTTTTATACTGTGTATCATTAACAAATTATTGTATCTGCCCCTATTTTTTTATTGAGTTAATGATAGGTTACCATCTTGTGTAATTTCAGTTGTACATTAATGTCTGTCATTCGTGTTGTAGATTCACCATTTCACCCTTTGTGCACACCCCCACCCCACCTTTCCGCTGGTAGACACTAATCTGTTCTCCTTGTCCACATATTTATATTTCTCATGTGAGTGGAGTCATACAGAGATTATCCTTCTCTAACTGGCTTATTTCACTTAACATAATTCCCTCAATGTCCATCCATGTTATTGCAAATGGAATGATTTTGTTCTGTTTTGCAGCTGAGTAGTATTCCATTGTATATATATACCACATCTTCTTTATCCATTCATCTGTTGATGGACACTTAGGTTGCTTCCATGTCTTGGCTATTGTAAATAATGCTGCAATGAATATTGGGGTGCATAGGACTTTTGGAATTGTTGACTTCAAGCTCTTTGGATAGATACCCAGTAGTGGAATGGCTGGATCATGTGGTAGTTCTATTTTTAATTTTTTGAGGAATCTCCAGACTGTTTTCCATAGTGGCTGCACCAGTTTGCATTCCCACCAGCAGTGTATGAGGGTTCCATTCTCTCCACAACCTCTCCAACATTTGCAACTATTAGATTTAGATATTTTTGTCATTCTAATGGGTATAAGGTGATAACTTAGTGTAGTTTTGATTTGCATTTCCCTGATGATCAGCGATGATGAGCACCTTTTCATGTGCCTATTGGCCATCAGTATATCTTCTTTGGAGAAATGTCTGTTCATGTCTCCAGCCGATTTTTTGATCGGATTGTTTGATTTTTTGTTGTTGAGTTGTGAGAGTTCTTTATATGTTGTGGATATTAAGCCTTTGTCAGATATATGACTTGCAAATATTTTTTCCCAGTTAGTGGGTTGTTTTTTTGTTTCAATCCTGTTTTCATTTGCCTTGAAGAAGCTCTTTAGTCTGATGAAGTCCCATTTGTTTATTCTTTCTATAGTTTCCCTTCTCTGACAAGACACGGTCTCTGAAAAGGTCCTTTTAATATTGATGTCAAAGAGTGTACTACCTACGTTTTCTTCTAGAAGCCTTATGGTTTCAGGTCTCGCCTTTAGGTCTTTTATCCATTTTGAGTTTATTTTGGTGAATGGTGAAAAAGAATGGTCAATTTTCATTCTTTTACATATGGCTTTCCAGTTTTCCCAGCACCATTTGTTGACAAAACTTTCTTTTCTCCAACTCTCTCATCTCCTTTGTCGAAGATAAGCTGTCCATAAATGTGTGGTTTTATTTCTGGGCTTTCAATTCTGTTCCATTGATCTGTGCACCTGTTTTTGTACCAGCATCATGCTGTTTTGATTACTGTAGCTTTGTTGTATGTTTGAAGTTAGGGATTGTGATGCCTCCTGTTTTCTTCTTTTTTCTCATGATTGCTTTAGCAATTCAGGGTCTTTTGTTGCCCCATATAAATTTTAGGATTCTTTGTTCTAATTCTGTAAAGAACGTCATTGGGATTATGAATGGGATAGCATTGAATCTGTAGATTGCTTTAAGTAGAACAGACATTTTAACTATGTTTATTCTTCCAATCCATGTACATGGAATGTCTTTAAATCTCCTTATGTCGTCATCCAGTTCTCTCAGAAAGACCTTGTAATTTTCATTATACAGGTCCTTCACTTCCTTAGTTAAGTTTACCTCAAGGTATTTTATTCTTTTTGTTGCGATTGTGAATGCTATTGTGTTCTTGAGTTCTTTTTCTGTTAGCTTATTATTAGAATATAGAAATGCTAATGATTTATGCATATTGATTTTATACCCTGCAACTTTGCTGTAGTTGTTGATTACTTCTAAGAGTTTTCCAATTGATTCTTTGGGGGATTCTATATATAAGATTATGTAGTCTGCAAACAGCGAGAATTTCACTGCTTCCCTCCCTATTTGGATTTATTTTATTCCTTTTTCTTGCCTGATTGCTCTGGCCAGGACTTCCAGTACTACGTTAAATAAGAGTGGTGATAGAGGGCATCCTTGTCTCGTTCCTGTTTTCAGGGGGATGGAGCTCAGTTTTTGCCCATTGAGTATGATGTTGGCTGTGGGTTTTTCATATATGGCCTGTATTCTGTTGAGGTAGTTTCCTTCTATGCCCATTTTATTCAGAGTTTTTATCATAAATGGCTGTTGGATCTTGTCAAATGCTTTCTCTGCATCTATTGAGATGATCATGTGGTTTTTATTCCTCAATTTGTTGATGTGGTGAATCACGTTAATTAGTTTGCAGATGTTGAACCATCCCTGTGTCCCTGGTATGAATCCCACTTGATCATGATGTAGGATCTTTTTGATGAATTGCTGAATTCTGGTTGCCAAAATTTTGTTTAGAATTTTTGCATCTATGTTCATCAGTGATATTGGCCTGCAGTTCTCTTTTTTCGTGGTGTCCTTGTCAGGCTTTGGTATCAGCATGATGTTGGCCTCATAGAATGTGTTAGGAAGTGTTCCATCCTCCCTAACTTTTTGGAATAGCTTGAAAAGGTTAGGTATTAAATCCTCTCTGAAAGTTTGGTAGAATTCCCCAGGGAAGCCATTTGGTCCTGGGGTTTTATTCTTTGGGATGTTTTTGATTGCTGTTTCAATCTCTTTCCTTGTGATTGGTCTGTTCGAATTGTCTGCATCTTCTTGAGTGAGCTTTGGTAGATTATAGGAGTCCAAGAATTTATCCATTGCCTCTAGGTTATCCATTCTGTTAGCGTAGAGTTTTTCATAGTATTCTCTTGTAATCCGTTATGTATCTGCAGTCTGCTGTTATTTCTCCTTTTTCATTTCTGATTTTGCTTATTTGAGCTTTCTCCCTTTTTTTCTTTGTAAGTCTGGCTAGGGGTTTGTCAATTTTATTTATCTTCTCAAAGAACCAGCTCTTTGTTTCACTGATCCTTTCTACCGCCTTTTTCATTTCAATAGTATTTTTTTCTGCTCTGATTTTTATTATTTCTCTCCTTCTGCTGACTTTGAGCTTTATTTGTTCTTCTTTCTCTAGTTCAGTTAGGTGTATTTTAAGATTGCTTATTTTGGATTTTTCTTGTTTGTTAAGATCTGCCTGTATTGCGATGAATTTTCCTCTTAACACAGCTTTTGCTGTATCCCATATGAGTTAGTATGGCATGTTATCATTTTCATTTGTTTCCAGGTTTTTTTTATTCTTCTTTAATTTCATCAATGATGCATTGATTGTTCAGTAGTGTATTGTTTAGTCTCCACATCTTTGTGCCTTTCTCAGCTTTTTTCCTGTAATTAATTTCTAGCCTTATAGCATTATGATCAGAGAAGATGCTTGTTATTATTTCAATTTTTTTAAATTTGTAGAAGCTTGCCTTGTTTCCCAACATATGGTCTATCCTTGAGAATGTTGCATGTGCACTTGAGAAGAATATGTATTCTGCTTTTTTAGGATGAAGCGATCTATATATGTTTATTAAGTCCAATTGTTTTAGTTTTTCATTTAGCTCCACTATTTCCTTGTTGATTTTCTGTCTGGTTGATCTGTCCATTGATGTGAGTGGGGTGTTGAGGTCCCCTACTATTATTGTGTTGTTTTTAACATCTTCCTTTAGATCTGTTAATAGTTGCTGTATGAAGCTTGGTGCTCCTATGTTGGGTGCATAGATATTTATAAGCGTTATTTCTTCTTGATGAAGTGTCCCTTTGATCATTATGTTTGTTCCTCTGTGTCTCTCTTTACCTGTCTTATTTTGAAATCCACTTTGTCTGATATAAGAATTGCAACACCTGGTTTTTTTCCCTTGCTATTAGCTTGAAGTATTGTCTTCCACCCCTTCGATCTAAGCCTGTGTTTGTCCTTGAGGCTGAGGTGTGTTTCCTGGAGGCAACAAATTGTTGGATCTTGTTCTTTAATCCATTTTGCCACTCTGTGTCTTTTTATTGGAGAGTTCCATCCGTTTACATTGAGAGTGATTATTCATGCATGTGGACTTAAAGCTGTCAATCTGTTGCTCATTATCTGGCTTTCCTGCTTTTCTCTTCCTGTGTGCTTTATCCTACCCATTTTGTATCTGCTCTTATTTTTGATACTTTTTTCCTTTAACCTTTATAATATAGGTAAGTGGTTATAATCTACTTATCATCCTACTGTAGAATTAGTTTTCTATATTTACTGCATATTTAGCTTTACCAGTGTTTTGTATACATTTTTATGTTTTCATGTCAATAATTAGCATTTATTCATTTCAGCTCTAGGGTTCCTTTGAGCACTTCTTGAAAGGAGGGTACAGCTTTTGTTTGGGAAAGTATTTCACCTTTGTTTTTGAAGGATAACTTTTCTGGGTGTAATATATCTAGCTGATTATTTTTTTCTTTCAAAACATTTCATATGTTCTGCCACACTCTCCTGGTCTATAGGATTTCTTCTGAGAAATCTGCTGATGGCCTAATTGGCATTCCTTTGTGAATTACAATTCTTTTTTTTTTTCTAGTATACTGTCTATTTTATTTTTGACAGTTTCATTATTTGTCTTGGAGAAGGTGATTTTACATTACATAAATAGCGTGGTTTATTGGCATCTTAAACTTGAATGTCAAAGTCTCCTCCAAAGTTTGAGAAGTTCTCAATTATTATTTCTTTAAATGAACTTTCTCTTCCATTCTCAATCTCTTCTTCTAGAACACTGATTATTCTCATATTTATACATTTGATTGAATCTCATAAGCTTTCTTCATTGTTTTAGTCTTTTTTTTCCTTGTTCTCCTCTGATTAGGTTATTCAAAGTTCCTGTCTTCTAAGAGCACTTATTCTGTCTTCCATTTGATCTATTCTGCTGCATATATCTCTGTTGTGTTTTCCCACTCATTCATTGAATTCTTCAGCTCCAGAATTTGTTTTTTAAGTGATTTATATCTCTTTGATAAATTTCTGATTTTGTTCACTATTTTTCTGATTTTACTTTTTATGTGTGTATTCTTGTAGATTGTTGAATTTCTTCAAATAGCTATTTTGAATTCCTTATCAGCTAGATTGCAAGATTCTATGCCTTTGCACTTAGTCATTTGAGAATTATTGTTGTCTTTTGGCGATGACATATTTCCTTGATTTTTCATGTTCCTTGTAGTGTTGCATTGCTGCTTTTGATTTTTAAGTATTTGACTCTCTTTAAATCTTTACTAGTTGCCTTCAGATGGGGTAAGCTATCCTGTTATATCTGAGATTTTCTCTCTGCATTAATACATCTGCTCCACATTTCTTGCTCCCTCTTGTGGCAGAATTCCAAATAGTATGTCTCCTCTTGGTTCTTACAATTTACCAGGCTGGCTGATTGAAATATCGTTTTTTATTTCCAGAAGGTGGTGCTATAGCATGAGTTTGTGATTTCTGTCTTACCTACAGATCCTCATCTGTTTTTCTGATATCATTCTTTTTCCAGGAATTTCTCTTGCCACCCCTCTCGGGAATGTGCACAAGGATCCGGCTGTAGACTGGGAGGTGATGTAGAGTGCCCAGGCCCCATAGAGTGATCCTCCAGTGAGGTGCTCCTATAAGATCCTGGGTGGGCTTTCTTTGAAGTCTGGAGCACTGTCAGCAGCAAACAACTCTCTTTAGTGCCCTTTAATATTCTTATCAGCCTCTTTCCAGATCTCTAGTTATGGAGGTCCTCCTAGTTATGGAAGTCCCACTTCAGTACTCTGGATGTGGCTGGAGAGAAACAGGTTTCTCCAGCACTAACCTGCACAGCTGTGTTAGCCAGGCAGTTACTCACTAATTTCACTTTCCTTGAGGGATAGGTTGCTGTCAGAAATGCTCAGCTCCATGCTGTGTCAGGTGGGCATAAGTGGTGCTGGTAAATTTCTTACCATCTGCACTCACTGCATACACACTCATATTTATTATTGTTCCAAGATCATGCTGGAATCTCTTCTCAGGAAGGCTGGACTACTACACATCCCTTTCATTGGTGAGTATTTGCCCTATTCAGCAATCTCCAGCTTTACCCAAGAATGACCTAACAGGCTTAAGGCACGTTTATTTGCTCTGCTGGTTCGGCAGCCCGTGTCAAGGTCTGCCTGCCTATAACTGGATACAGATAAGTAAGACTCCTCCTTGGTCACTTGGCAAATGGTGCTGGATCCCATAATTCTCACAGAGGCCCTGTTGCTCATGATTGATATCTAATTAGTTGTTTAAAAAAAGGGAGAAAAATGGAGGGTCGTCTTATGCCACTGTGATGCTGTCATCTCTAGTATTATATTTTATTATATTTATAGCTATTTTAGAATATCTATCTTGAAGATTACCTTTTGAGTAATGTAATCAAATCACAAATAAAAATTCATTGGATTTTGATTGAGGTTGCATAAATTTGTAGATCAATTCAGAGACAGTTGAAATCTTCATTATATTGAATTTTACGATTGACCATGATTTTGTAAGGATTTTTTTGTGTAGTGGATGTAAAAGTTTTCCAATTTTTACATGTGTTCTCTTGTATTCCCCAGTACTTTTATGCTTTTATCTGTATAATTATTTTAGATATTTAAGTGCTTTTTATTTTAAAACATCTCTTGGCTTTTGTGAATGGAATATTTTTCAGTTGTGTTTTTTGAGTATTAATTGCATTTGAGCTTGCTTGTTGTTGCTATATGTTTAGTTTTGTCTTAGGCTTATGTCTTAGAATGTTTTGCTTGTGAGAAACAGAAATGACTCAAACTGCTCAAGGAAAAAGGAGAATTTATTTGAGGATTAATGGGCATTCTCTGTCACCCAAATGCACAACATACTGAATTAGAGATTCAAAATTTAAGAATCAGCCTTAGAATACAAGTTGTTTGAGTTCAGAATCTCTGAGTGGTTTTAGCAGTGGTGCAAGAGTTGTGAACGTAATAGTGAAATGATGGAGATAAACTAGTAAGTTGAATTCTCTACAGAGTTTTTGAACATTTGTCATATAATACTTATTGAAGCTGCAAGACTGGTAAATAAATCTGGAATGTATATTGGTATAATTGAATAAAGAAACAGTGCAGATGACTTTTTTGAAAGGGAAGACTTATAGTGGGAAGATGAATCCCTGAGGTAGAGAAAAAGGAAACAAGCAATTCAGGAATAGAAATGTGTCATGGGGATCCCCTAATAGGACAGAGCTATCGAATGCAATGAATTCCATGCAACTGGAAAACAAAAGAAAGCAGAGCAGCTATACTTATATCATACAATGTAGACTTTAAACCATAGACTGTAATAAGAGACAAAGGTCTTTACATAATGATATAGGTGTCAATCCAACAAAAGGATATAACGTTTGTAAATATTTATTTTTTAGTAACATTAATTATTACACTGTATAGATTTCAGATGTACATAATTATATTTTGCCTTCTGCATAGACTACATCATGTTTCCAACGAAAAGACTAGTAACCATTCTTCAAGGCACACATGTGCATCTTTACCCCTTTTGCTCTCTTCTTACCCCCATTTCTCCCTGGTGACTACCCATCAGTTCTCTGCATCTGTGTTTGTTTATCTTCCACATACAAGTGAAATAATTTGGTATTTGTCTTTCTCCATCTGACTTATTTTGCTTGGAATAATACCCTCAAGGTCCATTCATGTGGTTGCAAATGGCAATATCTCATACGTTTTATGTTGTATTTCATTGTATATATACATACTTTATCTTCTTTATCCATTCATCCATTGATGGGCTTTTAGGTTGTTTCCAAGTCTTGGATATTGTGAATGATGCTGCAATGAACACTGGGGTGCATATATATTTTTGAACTAATGTTTTAATGTTCTCTGGATAAATTCCCAGAGGTAGAATAATTGGATTATCTGGTAATTCTATTCCTAAGTTTTTGAAGAATATCCACACTGTTCTCCATAGTGACTGCACCAATTTACATTCCAACTAGCAGTGTAAAAGTGTTCTTTTATCCACATGCTCTTCAATGCTTGTTATTTCTTGTCTTTTTTAATAATAGCCATTCTGACAGGCATGATATCTCATTGCTGTTTTTATTTGCATTTCATAATAATTAGTGATGTTGAACGTCTTTTTTTTTTTTTTTTTTTTTTGGTGAGAATGATTGGCTCTGAGTTAACATCTATTGCCAAACTTCCTCTTTTTGCTTGAGGAAGATTGTCCTTGAGCAAATATCTGTGCCAATCTTCCTCTATTTTGTATGTGGGATGCTTCCACAGCATGAATTGATGAGCAGAGTGTAAGTCTGTGTCCAGGATCCACACCTGTGAACCCTGGGCTGCTGAAGTGGAGAGTATGAACTGAACCACTATGCCACCGGCTGGCCCCAGATGTTGAACATCTTTTCATGTGCCTGTTGACCATCTGTATATCTTCTTTGGAAAAAAGTCTGGTCAAATCCTCTGCCCACTTGTAAATTGGATTTTTTGCTTTTTTTGTTGCTGAGTTGTATGAGTTCTTTATACATTTTGGATATTCACCCTTTATCGAATTATTCATTTACAAATATCTTCTCCCAATCAGCAAGTTGTTTTTCATTTTTTTGACAACTTCTTTAGCTATGAAAAAGACTTTTAGTTTGATATAGTTCCATTTGTTTATTTTTTCTCTTGCTTCCCTTGTCTGAAGAGACATATTCCAAAAAATATTGCTAAGACTGACGTCAAGCAGCCTATTGAACTGCCTTTTCTTTCTTCTAGGAGTTTTATGATTTCAGGTCTTACATTCAAGTCTGTAATCCATATTGAGTTAATTTTTGTGTATGGTATAAGATAATGGTCCACTTTCATTGTTTCTCATGCGGCTCTCCAGTTTTCTCAGAACCCTTTATTGAACAGACTTTTCTTTCTCTATTGTATGTTCTTGATTCTTTTGTTGAACATGAGCTGTCCATAACATTTCTAAATATTTATGTACCCAACATAGGAACACACACACACACACACACACACATAGCAAATGCTAGTAGTTCTGAAGGGAGAAATAGATAGCAATACAATAATAAAAGGGGACTCCAATACCCCCCTTCAACAACTGATAGGTCTCCACATACAAAATCAATAAAAATACATTGGAGTTAAAGTATACATTACACCAGATGGACTTAACGGAGATTTAAAGATCATTCCATGTAATAGCAGGGGAATACAAATTCTTCTTAAGTGCACATGGAGCATTCTCTAGGCATGTCATAGTTAGACCACAAAATAAGTCTTAATAAATTTAAGAAGTTTGAAATCAATCAATGTTTTCTTCTGACCACAGTGGTATGAAACTACAAATCAATTACGTGAAGGAAACAGGAAAATTCACAAATATTTGAAGATTAAACAATATGCTCCTGAATAACAAATGGATCAAGGAAGAATCAGAAGAGAAATCAACAAATATCTTCAGATAAATGAAAATGGAAATACATGTTACCAAAACATATGGGATACAGCAAAAACAGTTTTAAGAGGGAAGATCATCGTGATAAATGCCTACATTAAGAAAAAAGAAAGAAGGCCAATATTATTTTACACCAGGAAACTAGACAAAAATAACAAACTACACCCAAATTTAGTAGAAGGAGGGAAATAACAAGGATCAGAGGATAACGGAATGAGATAGGAACTAAATAGACAATAGCAAATATCTCTGAAACTAAGAGGTGACTTTTTGAAAAGATCAATAAAATAGACAAAGCCTTAGCTGGGCTTACCAAGAAAAAAGATGGAGGACTCCAAGAATTAAAATGAGAAATTAAAGAGGAGACATTACAAGTGATACCACACAAATCCAAAGGAAAATTAGAGACCACTATGAAAAATATATGTCAACAAATTGGACATCCTAGAAGAAATGGACAAATTCTTAGAAAAATAAAACCTACCAAGACTGAATAATGAAGAAGGAGAAAGTGTGAACAAACCTTTTACTAACAAAAAGATTGAGTCAATCATCAAAACCTTCCAACAAACCAAACCCGAGGACCTGAATGCTTCACAGGTGATTTCTACCAAACTTTTAAGAAAGAATTAATACTAATCCTTCTCAAACTCTTCCACAAAACAAGATGAAAGAACTCTTCCAAACTCACTTTAGGAAGCCAATATTATCTTCACATCAAAACCAGGAAAGAACACTGCAAGAAGAGCAAACTATGCACAGTATCCCTGTGAACTTAAATACAGAAATTCTCAGGAAAATACAGCAAATGCAATTCAATAATATGCTAAAATGTCATACCATGTCAAGTAGGATTTATTCCAGGATGCAAGGATGGTTCATCATCCACATATCAATCAGTGTGATACACCACATTGTAAAATAAAAGATAAAAATCATATGATCACCTCAAAAGAGGCAGAAAAAGAATTTGACAAAAGTCAATATCCATTCATTATTAAAAAAAATCTAAAAAAATTTAGTATAGAGAGAATGTACTTCAACATAATAAAGGCCATATATGAAAAGTACACTGCTAACATCATACTCAATTGTGAGAAAATGACAGGTATTTTTCTAGGATCATGAACAAGACAGGATGTCTAACCTTATCTATTTTATTTAATATAGTACTGGAAGCCCTATACAGAGAAATTAGTCAAGAAGAAAAAAGAAAAGACATCCAAATCAGAAAGGAAGAAGTAAAACTTTCTCTATTTTTAAATGACATATTACACATAGAAAACCCTAAAGACTTCATGAAAAAGCCATAGAACTAGTAAACAAATTCAATAAATTTGCAAGATACAAAAATCAATGTACAAAAATCAGTTGCATTTCTATACATTTACAAGGAACTAGGAGAAAGAAATAAAAACTAAATTCCATTTACAACTGCAACAAAAATAATAAAACACGTAGCATGAATTTAACCAAGGAAGTGAGAGATATGAACACTGAAAACTGCAAAACATTGGTGAAAGGAATTAAAGATGACACAAATAAATGGAAAGATATTCTGTGTTCATGGATTGGAAGAATTAATATTGTTAAGGTGTCCATAATATCCAAAGAAATCTACAGATTCAATGCGATCTCTATCACAATTCCAAGATATTTTCCTCAGAAATATTTTAAAAAGTCCTGAAATTTGGATGGAAAAAAGTAAGACCCTGAATAGCCAAAGAAATCCTGAGAAAGAATAGCAAAACTGGAGGAATCATAGTTCCCTATTTCAAACTATATTACAAAGATATTGTAGTCAAAACAGTATGCTATTTGCGTAAAAAGAGACAGACAGATCAATGGAGATACAGAGATCCTAGAAATAAACCCATTTATAAGTGATCAATTAATTTATGACAAAGAAGCCAAGAATAAACAATGAGGAAAGGATAGTCTCATCAATAAATTGTGTTGTGAAAACTAGACAGCCACATGGGAAAGAATGATACCGGACCCTTTTCTTAAATACCACTCATAAAATTAACTGAAAATGGATTAAACACTTAAATGTAAGACCTGAAACCATAAAACCCCAAGAGGAAAACAAAGGGGATAAGCTCCTTGACATTGGTTTTGGCTATGATTTTTTTGGATATTACACCAAACGTAGACTCAACAAAATGAAAATGAATGGGTGGACTACATCAAACAAAAATCTTCTGCAAAACAAATGAAATCATAAAAAAAAAGAAAGGAAATCTACAGAATTGGGGAAAAACTGCAAATCTTATTCTGATGAGGTGCTAATATCCAAAATATTTAAATAAATCATATAACTCAATAACAAATAAAAAAATCATTTTTTTAAGGAAGATTAGCCTGAGCTAACATCTGCCACCAATCCTCCTCTTTTTACTGAGGAAGATTGGCATGTGCTAACATCTGCTTCGATCTTCCTCTATTTTTTATAGGTGGGACACCTGTCACAGCATGGCTTGATAAGCGGTGTGTAGGTCTGCACCTGGAATCCAAACTGGGAAACCCCAGGCCACCGAAACGGAGTATGCAAACTTACCCCATATGCCACTGGGCCGGCCTCAACAAAAATCCTATTGAACAATAGAAAGAGGAACTGAATAGACACTTTCCCAAAGAAGACATCCAAATAGCCAACAGATATATGAACAGATGATCAACATTACTAATCATCAGGGGATTGTAAATCAAGATAGCAACTCTTAATTGTTAGAATCGGTATCATATAAATGACAAAACAAATGTTGGCAGAGAAGTGGAGAAAAGGGAACATTTGTGCATTGTTGGTGAGAATGTAAAGTTGTGCAGCTACAATGGCAAACAGTATAGAGGTTCTTCAAAAAGTTGAAAATAGACTTATCATATGATCCAGCAATCCCACTTCTGGTATACAACAAAAGAAAACAGGATATAGAAGAGATATATGCAACTCCATTAATTACAGCATTATTCATAGTGTCCAAGGTATGGAAACAATGTAAGTGTCCATCAATAGATACCTGGATAGAGAAAACATGGTATATATGTTCATGGAATATTATTCACCCATGAGAAAGAGCGGAATCTTACCATTTGTGACAACATGGATGGACCCAGAGGGCATGATCTTGAGTTAAATAAGCCAGAAAAAGAAGTATTGCACCACATTACTTATATGTGGAATCTAAAAACAAAATAAAACAAAAAAAACCAAACTCATAGAAAAAGAGAGAAGAAAAGTAGTTGCTAGGGTCTGGTGCAGGGGATAGGTAGAAATTGGTAAAAAGGATACATACTTTCAGCTATAATATGAGTAAAATTGAAGCATATAATGTGAGACATAGTGACTATAGTTGATAACAGTGTATTATGTAATTGACTTTTAGTAAGAGAGTAGAACTTAAGTGTTCTTGCCAAAAAAAGTGAGATAAATATGTGAGATCATGGACGTGTTAATTAACTAGATAATGGAAATCCTTTCACAATGTACATGTGTATCAAGTTACCACCATGTGCACTTCAAATATTGTTCAATTCTATTTGTCACTTATTCCTCAGTAAAGCTGGAAAAAGTGGAAAACATAATAGAGAAGAAGAAAGAGATAATATGAGAAAGACGCATTGATGAAAAGAAAAAAATGTAAGCTATTAACTTGAATGGAACCCAAATAAGAATATCTTCTGGTGAATTAGAAAGAACCTTGGATTGAAGTCAGAAAGCCTGGTTATTAAGTCTGAGCATCCACCATATTCCGGATGATCCTGAGTAAATAACCATTTCTCTGAGCCCTCATTGTCTATTATATAAACATGTATTAGATTTCTAATATTTAATGCTGAATGAATACGTTTGCTAAATAGTTTGTGAAAAGTGTTTATTGCAAAATGGTTTACACTGTCAAAGGTACTATAAATGAGGTGAATTATTACAATCAATGTTTGTTTTCTTGCAGGGCTGTCAGTAGCTCACATCCAGCATGGCTGAATGGGTTCCATGGTTACTACAGTAACGTGACTGAGTTAATTATCGTTGGTCTTTTCCAGGATCCTGAAGGGCAGACAGTGTGTTCTGTGGTGTTTGTTCCCGTGTATCTGTAGATTATTCAACTATTTCAACTGGGCTGTACAAGTAAACTTTCCTTCATTGGTGATATGTTTTCTATTAAATTCAAATTTTATGTCATTTCATAAAAAGACAATGAAATAACCTATCTGTAATGGCCCTAAGTCCACTCTTCTCTTTTCTGAATTTTGATTAAAGTTTCCAAAATTCTGCTTTATACCTGATATTAGGGTTTGAATTCAGAAAAAAGACATCAATAATTAACAAGTAACAATATAGTAATGACAATGAGTCCAGCATAGCAAGTCACCTACCCATTTGGAATTGTGATAAACTTTTTTTTGCATGGTTTCTCCACCTCTCCTCTGCCAGCTCCTTTAATTTCATAAGAATACAAGAAGACAGACAATACAGAATTTTCTAAAACTCTTTCCTAAAAAATTCAGCTTCTTTTTAATCTAAAATATATTTCGGGCATCTTTACCTGTGAAGATCAATGGATTTACCTAGCAATTCTATAGCACCTTATTCTGAGATTCTGCAGCATTCTATAAAATAAATTCTTTGGATTTTTTTTTTTACTTTCTTTGTTTGTGATTCTCACTGTTATGTCTGGAAGCTAGAAGCATCAGCAACGGTCAGTGTGTTGAAATTTATGAGCCCTAATCAACAATTGCACGTCAGGGTTGCAGCTTAGACATAGAGAAGGGCATTGCAGAATTTGTAATAAAGTGTATCCAAGGTTAAGAGGGCTGGGATGGGGTGTAGAAAGTGGTGGAGCACAGGGAGGTGGATGAAGAGGCCTGAGGGGCTGTCAGTCAGGGGCCATGAGGTGGCAGTGGGAAGGGACTCGGTGAGAGTTGAGTGTTTCTGTGCAGTGTGAGACTGACTGCATGGTTCTGAGGAAACTGAGTTTAGCATTTGTGAGTAGATTTATGGTGGTTTACTACTCTTGACATCCAGCTTGGCTGGGGGGGGGGGGGTCCTCCTCATGCTCGTACTATTTCTTGGGAAAATTTCTATCACAGCCTGAATCACATGTGATGTGTGAGGATAGGGACCAAGCTTATTTCATCTACTGCCTCCCCAACAAGTTACCACTACCTGACGTGGTAGCTGTTGACTGAATGAAGGAGTGAATGAATAGAGGATCTAAGACTTTCTCACAGCTCAAATCTATTTTAATCTGACTTTGGTTTTATTCTAGGAAGAGTTATTTTCTGATCCACTGAGGATGTGGGACTCCATCAGGATGAAAGCTTATCAGAAAGGGACCAGGTTTGTGAAGACCACAGTCATATAATCCTCTCAACTGCTCATTTGCTGGGTTAACACTGTAATACATATATTTTTTCTTTTTGAAATAAAATATTCATTGGGTCACTCATATCTGTTAGAATCCCAGAGTTGCTTTTTTTTTTTTAATTTTGTTTTTGTGTTTCATCCTAAGCCTCAATCCTTTCTATAACAAAGCATAAATGGAAACTAAGGGTGAGCACCTGTGCTTCTACATCTAGCTTCTTAAAAGAGGACGACACAACCAGAGAGACCTACAACTAGAATATACAATTATGTACTGGGGGGTTTTGGAGAGAAGCAGCAGGAAAAAAAAAAGACTTGGCAAAAGATATTAGGTCAGGTGCCAATCTTTAGAGAAACAAGGACAGGACGCTCTTTGGGATTCTTGGGGTTGGATTTCCCAATGTAATGTATCTTTGGATCCTAGGTCCCAGGTATGAAAGTTCTGATTTAATGAAGTTTTGGCCCTAAATCTAGCATTTATCCAGATTGAGCATCTAGTCCTGCTGGTGGAATCTGTTTTCCCAGCCAACTACAACTGACCATCTAGTACTTCAGGATCATTCCTTTCAAACCCATGATGTGTATTCAAATGGCTTCAATAAAAGGCCAAACTGGGTCACCTCCTGATGGTGGGCAATAAGCTTGAGCATGCTGCTTATCTTCTCTTTGATACAACATTTTCATTGTAATGATAGCACCCCTGTTTTTTAGGATTATTGTGGAGATTGAATAAGATAATGCATACAAATAAGTTAGTACAGAGCCTGAAATGGATTAAACATCAATACATGTTTGTTTTCACTCTCTAAGAAAAAAAACAACAACCTCTATTCCTTGATTGTTTTCTTTCTGACTCCTCCTATCCAGAACCTCTTGTTTGCTGGTAACGCTTCTCTTCCCACTATCATTTTGGTGAGACTTTCCCTCTCATCTTTAAGTCAGAAAATTTTTCTAGAAGCAACCACAGAGTAAACTTTGATATAAATCTTGCCTGGATGAATGAGGCTTTCCCAATTTAGAAGAAAGTCTCTTGAAACCACAACCAGAGGTTATAGGTTTCCCGGGTTGGTGGATTCTTTAAAATGTGTCTTCTGATGACCAAGATACCAAGATACTGCAGTATAACCAGGAGACTGAAATACATGTTTGGAGTCCTAGATCCAAGGGTTCCAATCTTTTAGCTTTTTTTATGTGCTTTAGGTTGCTATGTCTGCAAGAAACATGGAACATGTAAGATCAATTGTCTCATTGCTAAGGTTGTAGCTAGGTCTGTTTCCTCCCTAGCTACTAGGGGAAGGTATTTTGGGGCATTGAAATTGTGAGTGGGCCTTTCAAACCTACTATGAATCCAGGGAATTGTAGATGAATTCCAACTTTATTTGTCTCACAAGTAATTTGAATGTGATATTCTCTTTATGGTTTTGGGTAGCTCATCTTTCAAGGTGCATGCAGACTTTTTTGAATACTTCTTTCAGACTTGCAATTGCTGGGGTAACTAACTTTGGGGATACACAGACCTAAATCAGAGGGTTGATGGCCAGGGATTTAAAGGAGTGATCTTGATGAGAGATGTCCCAGAGGGTCATTTCTGTGGAGATAACTGTGGGAAAGAGTGAAATAGATTTTGTTTCTTTAGAAAAAACACAGAATAGGAAACAGAGTTATTACAAGGTTAAAAACCTGCTCAAGTTCACACCATCGGTAAGGGGAAAGGCTGGGATTCAAACCAGTTATCAGATTATCATGAGATTTATGAAATGAGAACAGGAGCTCACAAATGCAAGGGAAAAGTTCAGTTTACAACCAGTTGCAGTGAGTTATAGGTGATAACCTTTCCTCTACCTCCAGCTTTCCTCACTTCACAGGTGAGAACACTATGGTTCTGGAAGATGAAGTGAATTTCCAAAGACTTCACAGTTACCTTATGGCAGAGTCAGGACTAGAACCCAGACCTCCTGACTTCCAGTCAAAGTACTATTTCCATCCAATTGTGCTACTTAGGAAAGAAAGACTTATGATGCTCTCAGGCATTTTGACTAACCTAATAGAATGATGAAATGGAAAGCATATGTTTGGCATGGGATATAGTTGTGGTCAAATTCTGTTTTACCACTTACTAGTCTTGGGATAGTAGGCATGTGAATAAATTTCACTGATATTTAATTTCTTCATCTATGAAGGGAAAAATAAAACCTGATTTTCAGTCTCATTGTAATAATAAAAGTGGTATGATGGATAAGAAAGTGCTGAGTTACACATTCAGAAAGATCAATTAGATGGACATAAAATCTTCTCCACAGGTTCCAACTGCTGTTTCAGCAACAAACCTCAAGAGTTGCCATGTAGGCAGCTAAGATTTGGAAACATTGATTATGCACAAAGGTACTTCTCAGTGCACTCTAAATTACTCTTGATAGCTCTAACAATTTCCAAAGGAGAATATATGGGATACAAAAGTATAGGAAGTTGTTCAATATCACCAGTAGTCAAACAAATGTGAATTAAGAAGGAAAGATGAAATTTAGTGCAAAAAAAAAGGAAAACCCTGATATCCATTACTGTCTAGGGTGAAAGAAATAAGTACATACCACATTTTGGTGATAGCTCTGTAAATTAGGACTGACCCTTTGGTGAGAAATATCAAAAATCTTTATAATATCTGTAGCCCTCTGTTCAGTATATACATCTGAGAAATTATCCTATGGACCCAGAAACAACTTAATACATAATGAGATTCTTCATGGAATTAGAAATTATGACTCATTATTAGATACATCTACTTGACAGAATAATATACAATAAATAAAAGCAATGCTTTTAAAAAGTTATGGGAAAATCTTTAAATTATACTATTAATCAGAATAATATATTAAATATATAGTATAGTTTCAAAGTGCAGAGAAGAAGTGAATGAAGATTTGTATATAGAGGAAAGAAAGAAAAAAACATTAGAAAGTTGATAATTTTTCTTTTTGATGGTAGTGGTGAGAGTAATTTTGTTCCTGCTCCTTTAAATATTTTCTAAACCGTCTAATCATCATGAACATTCTAATTACTTTTTTCCCATTTTCCTTAGAGGATCTGCTGATACACAGCTTGTAAAAAGCAGAGCTAGCAACTTTCTCTTCTTTCTATTTGTTGTGTCCTCTGCATGAGCTGAGTAATCTGGGTTCTGAGAGGACACCTTATGGTATAGGAAGAGGATACAACCTGGGGAGTCAGAAGACATGGGGTCTGTGTTCAATCTCCCACAACTTAGTTTCTGTGACTTGGGCTGATTTCTTAATATTTCTAGGTCAATATGTTAGCACCTTTAAATTAAAGACATTTGCACCAGACCATCACAAAATGATGGTTCAAGAGGTCTCCTGTAGCCCATAAATAAATGAGATGCCTTATTCAGTCTTTGAACCCAGATCACTTATCACAGTGGGAGATATCTAAATCAGAGAAGACAAGATTATGAAACCATCCAGTTTCTCACGGCAGTTTTTTCTCCCTGCAGGAATTTTCTTTAATCCTATCTAGTCACTTAATACATACATCATTGAAAGCAGAGGAAGGAAGACCAGATGGACCAGATGACCCGTTAAGAATCCTATTGTTTCTATCACTCTGCCATGTTAGCAACTAATAAAAGTTCTCGTAAGAAGCTATCAACCTCCTTAGATCCAGATATTGTAAGTTTCCTATATTTTTTGGTTTTAGTTTTTTATTCATTCAGCAAATACTCATTGGGCACAGCTCTAAGTCTGGCAATATGGATATTAAACAAAGAATTCCTGCTTTCCAGCTACTCCAGGAGTAGGGTGGGAAGGTGGTTGGAGAACAATACAACATAGTGTACAAAGAGCTAGGATAGAGTTCAAATCTGAATGTTAGAGGAAAACAATAGAAATCCTTATAATCTAGCCTAGGGTAGGGAAAGAGATCCCCTTCCTTGTGGTTATGATACCTGAACACAGTTTTGAAGGATGTATAAGAATAAATCAGTAGAATTGTGAAAGTGTGTGTTCGGACAAGGGGGATAGCATGTGGAAGGCAATGAGATGTGAGTGAGCATGACTTGATCAGGGAATTTTGAGTAGTTTAATATGCCTAAAACACATGGTAGTGGGCAGGACTGGGAGCTGGAGTTTAACATGGATAAGTCAGTAGCGTCCAGGGACTTTTAATGAAGCTAAAATGCATAGATTTTATCTTGAAGACAAAGGGGGGCCTTCATAAAATTTTAAACTGAGTAATGGTATGATCAAATGATCGAATTTTATAAATATCACTATGACCACCCTATGGATGATTAAGTAGGTGTCTAGGTGAGATATAAGGCATGGGAGGCCCCATAAGACGTTGTTAGAACAACCATCAGCTTATTTTGCTAAATGATCTAAATCTTGCACTGAGAACTATGGTTAGGGTATGGTGAGTGCTCAAATATCGTTTTGGAATAAATAAACGAATGGATGTATGGATGAAGTTTAGGGGGCAAGATTCGATAAGATGTGGTGACTAATTTTGGAATTATGAGATAGACTAGTAAAGGCAGAAGTCAAGAATGACTCCATGTTTATGGTGGCTGGTCAAGGAAGTATAGAAAGAGGAGTAAGTGAGATGAGGAATTCAATTTTTGAAGAGATGCCCATGTGCACTGACAAGTGTAATTGCGAGTTGAAAATGTGTATCTAAAGAAGCAATTGTAAAAAGTATTTAGGGAAATTATTTTCCCATATCTGATTATTGTTAGTATGCTAATGTTGATATATACTGACCTTTTATATGTATATATAAATAAAATTATATGTTTTATTATGAAAACTCCATAATGATATTTTCAACATAAAAAAAATCATTCTTGTTGGTTAAAATGCAAGAGATGTAATATTTAGGGAGCTGTTTATTTTGTCTATTTAACTTTGTACTTTGTCAAAATTACTAATTAGGAAAACAGAAAATGATTCACATTATTAGTGGGCCCTTGTTTGGGGATTCAGGATTTGAGTTAATTATACTCCACAAATGCTAATTTCCTCAATTTCTCGAAATGTCTTGAAAGAGATAGTAACAAATTTTTTGTGGAAATTGTCTTTTTACCCCAGTACTTGCTGTGTCTCAGGATTCATGGATATTCCAATAAACATCACAGAACTTTTCATGTTGGGACTGTTGCAAAACCCTGAGGTGCAGAAAGTTTTGTTTGTGCTTTTTCGTCATTTACCTGGCCTCTCTTGGGGCAACTTACTTATCATTATCACCATTGTCTTCAGCCCCACCTTGGGCTCTTCTATGTACTTTTTCCTCTCATATTTGTCCTTTACTGATACTTGCTATTCCTCGTGGATGACCCCCAAACTCATTGCTAACACCTTGTATGAAGGGGGAGCCATTTCTTTTGAGGGTTGCCTAGCTCAATTCTTTGTTGCCCATTTATTGGGAAGACCTGAGATCATTTTGATCATAGTGATGGCCTATGACCATTACGTGGCCGGCTGCAAGCCCCTGAACTACATGACCATCATGACCAATCATCTATGAGCCCTGCTGGTATTGGTGACTTAGCTGGGAGACTTCCTGCATTCATTGGTTCAGCTCCTCCTGGTCCTTTAGTCACCATTCTGTGGGCCCAATGTGATCAACCACTTTGTCTCTGACTTGTACCACTTGCCGGAATTTGCCTGTACCAACACATATGTCATCAGTTTGCTGGTGGTCACCAACAGTGGTGTGATGTGCCTGTTGAAATGTCTTCATGCTGGCTGCCTCCTAACTTGTCATCCTGCAGTTCTTGACATCCTACAGTGGAGAGGGGAGACACAAAGCCCTCTCCACCTGTGGACACCACTTCACTGTTGTCACCCTGTTGTTTGTGCTCTGTAGATTAATTTACATGTGGCCTTCATTTAATTTGTCCATAGACAAAATTTTGGCTGTGTTTTATTGTATTTTTACACTCATGGCCAACCCTTTGATTTATACACTGAAAATTACAGCAGTAAAAAATGTCATGAATAATCTTTGGAAAAAAATAATCAATTGTGGATGGGAGATACAGGTTCAGTAGGGAAATAAATAACCCATCATTCCTGGTAAGAATTCTTATTGTCATGTTAAGAGCTGAGAGATCATCAAAAATTTCCAGAGCAAAAATGATTTGAATGTTTGACGTTATGTCTTATCCATCCTATGTCCTGTATTATTGACCAGGCAAATGATTGTACACGAGTTTAATTTATTCTTAACAGTTTACACTAAATTGCATAGCAGAGAAACATTGCCTCTCTCTGTCATGTTTGTCTGAGATGGAGGCTTCATCAATGTGTGGTATTGAGAGTCTATGATGAGCTGTATACCCTTGTTGAAATGTTACTATCCTAGTCTTCCAACTCTGCTTTCCAGAATATTCATCAGATCAGTTATTGATGGTTCAGCTACATGTGATTTTTATGTACAATAATATCAGAAAAAGTCTGTAGCTTGAGACTTTGAGAGCAAGGAAAATATAATTAGGAATGACTGAACTCAAATCATGAAAGTGTGTAAAATAGACTTAAACTAAAATTAGCATAACCATGATTAAATATAATAAACTATGTGTTGTGAAATTCTGAAACAAATGTCTAAACATTGTGTACATGTGACTTCTCGCTCTCTCTCTCTCACACACACACACACATACAAAAATGATGTATAGTTTATTGAGCATTGACTTGGCGTTAGGCGTTGTGTGAATCACTTTAAAGACACGATCTCATATTGTCTCATAAAATGTTGACATGGTTTGCTTTTAAAAATGATGAAACTGTATTCACAGAGACTGAGTTACTTAGCCAAGGTTGACCCAGAATTTAAATCCAGATCTTTCTGCCTTCAAGTCTGATCTTGCCAAAATGCACAGTGCCTTTGTATCTACTAATCTTCCTCTGCACATTTTATTTTGTTCATGCTTTCTGCATGTAATCTTTCTGTTATCAGTGTCCTTATCATCAATCTCTGATATGCACTTGCATAGATTTATTTAAAGTCCAGAGTCATTATTAAGTATATCATCAAGGAGGCTTTGATTCTCTCTAATCCACTTGGTAAAATGCTTCCTTTAGTTACCTGTTACCATGAATTGGTTTGCTTTCCATTCGTATGTCTCATTTTAACTGGGACTATTTGAGTTCTCTGGTCAGCTGTCCCAGGTATTCTGCTGAAGGGCTGAATTTTGTTGACAATTTCCTTGTGAAAGGAAATTTTAAAAATGTTGCTTTGGAAGGAAGCATAATAAAGACACGGATGAAAAATCTCATTAGATGTAACAACAATTCTGTGTAATACTATTAGATAGTTTTCCTGGTTTTGTTAGCCCATAAATTTACTGATTCATGCCAGTAAGTTATGTATTCCTCCACCATTTTATGTTCCATGGTATACAGATTATGTTTACCTTTTTAAAAAAGATAACATTTATCTATATTTGTTGTCATAGCAAGCATTTACAACACAATATGAATTTAAAACTCAGGTAATGAAACCACATCTGGCCCAGTACTGTAAACTTTTGTTCTTTATTTCTGCCTCTGTAGGTATGGATAGGGATGTGTTTACAAGTAGGTGTATCAAAATGACCACAATACTTAACTTTGTGGTTGGATTCGATTTTACTCTGAAGTTATATTTATAATTTTGTGTTTGTTTTTCATTTACAATAAGCACATGTGATTTTTCAAAAGGGCACATCAAAAACAGATTATACTATGGGGCTGGCCCCGTGGCCTAGTGGTTAAGTTCGCATGCTCCACTGCAGGTGGCCCAGCATTTCATTGGTTCGAATCCTGGGCGCGGACAGGGCACTGCTCATCAAACCATGCTGAGGCGGCATCCCACATGCCACAACTAGAAGAACCCACAACGAAGAATATACAACTATGTACCGGGGGGCTTTGAGGAGAAAAAGGAAAAAATAAAAAAATCTTAAATAAAAAAAACTAGAATATACTAGATCCCATAAATAAACTCAAGCTGATTTCTTCATGAAAAACAACCCAGACACAGTCCTTGATTCTGTAGGCAAAGCACTGCATAGAATCACACTAAATCCTGTCCTCAAGGAGTGATTTACTCCCTGGAAATTCTTCTGGAAGAGACATGTACTGAGAGGGTATTTTCTCTGAAAACACAAAGTTCATATTTTATTGTGCCCTCTTTGTATATCAGGTAAACCCCAAAAGATTATCATAAAGATAATTTTATGGAAATGATGGGAAAGAGTAGGGAAAACCAAGTAGGGAGGGTTTTTGTTTTTTGGAGTATGTAAGCATGAGAGATTTGTTAAGGCTTATGGGTTTTAATAGTGTTCTGAATGAGAGACAGGAGGTACCACCTCAGCTCCCATTATGTTCTGTAGGATTAGTGAGTTGAGAAGATGTAGCTATATGCTTATTCTTTAGCCAGCAGAGATTCTCCACCCTAGTCCTTCATTGACTTTTGTTTTGTTTCATCCCCAGAAATTTGATAGTCATCATTGACTCTCCTCTCTCTCTCATCTAATAGCTAATCTATGAGCAAATCTTAACTCAGCTTCAAAATATACCCTACCTTGAAGTTTGAAATATATACTGCGCTTAGAGTAGAATGACTTATTTTTTGGCCAGTGATACAAAGTGACCTTGTAGTTTTCCTAATTCTGTTTCGGATTCCAAGAGACGCTAGTGTTGTGGAATCTGAAACGTAGACCCATGTTCATTCCATTTGTTTCCTGGTTTTACATACTCTGACCATGTCTGTGCCCAGGCTTCACCCTTTTAAGCGTATAGCTCCCATGATTTACAATAAACTTATCCTTTGTTTGACAAATAATCTGGAATTCACCATGTTGCAACATATCTACATTTTACACTAAGAAAAAATAGAAATTAATATGAAAAGCAATTTCTCTACTACAAGTATTCAAAATCAGTCTTCAAGAAACAATAAATTCAGAGTATCATCAAGACATAATTATTAATTTATCTCCAAACTTCTATGTCTAACAAAAACAAAAGTTACAGAGTTCTTGGACAAAATATTGTCTTCTTTCAATTTGTCAGATTTTGATAGTTTGATGAATAATAGCAGTATAACTGAGACCTTGAATTATACACTTGTTTATTTCTGCTGTTAGCTATAAAAGTGTAATTGAGCCAATTTTCCAATCAACTAAAAAATATGAAATCCTGATGAGGCTCATTAAAAAATAGCCCATCTTTTTGCCAGCTTGTCATAACACTATCACAAGAGATTCTAAAAAAGTATACTTACTTTAGTTGAAATTTGAAAAGCACCTTTACTTTTAGTACATTTAAAATATCAAATAGCATAAAGATCTAGCGTGGTCTTATTACTTGTTGTCCAAATCTTGATTATCAATGGCCCAAACAACGTATGATTGCTAATTATTTTTGAAAAATTTCAACCTGCTGGAATAACACATGAGTAAATATCATCAGTTTTCTACATTATTTACAAATTATTACTAATATTGTTTACAAATGTAATTGTGTCTCCATTTTGTTTTTATTTTTGTTCTTTTTTGTTTTTTTAAGGAAGATTAGCTTGAGCTAACATCCACTGCCAATCCTCCTCTTTTTGCTGAGGAAGACTGGCCCTGAGCTAACATCTGTGCCCATCGTCCTCCACTTTATATGTGGGATGCTGATCAGAGCATGGCTTTGCCAAGTGGTGCCATGTCTGCACCTGGAATTCGAACCAGCGAGGCCTGGGCAGAATGTGCTAAATTAACTGCTGCGCCACCAAGCCGGCCCCTCCACTTTGGAAACTATGTAAAATATTTTTTTCCCACAAAAACATATCTATTTTAAAATTTAGAAAATAAGATAAAGATGGGCAACAAATAAGAAAATAGAAGGGTGTGTGTGTGTGTGTGCATGTGTGTAAATCCACCTATAAGCCATTACCTACAGATAATCACTATCAACATTTTGGTAGGTATTCTTCTAGTCCTCATCATCTTTTTCTCTCCTCAACCTTGTTCTTCTATTCTATAAACTTGGTTCAGCCTCTACCGCCTTAAAAGTTACTCTCAGGGGCTAAATTATTTATTTGTTCAGCTTAGTAGGCATCTTAGGCAAATAAACTTTTCTGATCTTCAATTTCCTTGTCAAAAAATGTGCTTTTAAATCCTTAGTTTATGCCCTTATGAAAGGAAAATATTTATGAAAAGCATAGTATCTGACAGGTTGACAGAAGCCTAACAAGTGATAGCTCCCTTCCCTGCCAGTGGGAAAAGGGAAACAGAAGAATAAAGGCTAGAGATAGAGTAAGCCTCTGAATTTTAAGTACTGCTGAAAATATACCTGTGGTGTAAAAAGAGAAGACCTGTATTTAAGATTTTTATTCTGCAGCTCATTGTTATGTGGCTACTGATGAGCTTCTTAAAAAAATAGTGTTTCACTTCTCTTGAACTCCTCTCCCTCAAGTGGATTGTTTTTTTGTTTTTAATGGGCAATCATAGGGTAAGCACACTTTCATATCAAACATATTTGCTAAATAATGTTTTTATTTATTAAAGTAACATGATATAGGGGCTGGCCCCGTGGCCGAGTGGTTGGGTTCGCGCGCTCCGCTGCAGGCGGCCCAGTGTTTCGTTGGTTCGAATCCTGGGCGCGGACATGGCACTGCTCATCAGACCACGCTGAGGCAGCGTCCCACGTGCCACAACTGGAAGGACCCACAACAAAGAATATACAACTGTGTACCGGGGGGCTTTGGGGAGAAAAAGGGAAAAAATAAAATCTTTAAAAAAAAAAAATAAAGTAACATGATATAAGCAACAGGCTACTTCTTTATGTACAAACTAGTGCAGATGGAGAAGACAATAATTTCAAAGAAACGCCCTGTTATGTGGAATGCAAAAGTTTCATGGAGTTATATATTACTGACTAGTCACTAGCTAGTTCTTTTCCAACTCATATGTTTTCAGCCTGGCCTATCTATGAAGCAAGTCTACCATGAAATTGGTTTAAACAATGAAGGCGAAAGGGTTTCAAGAATAGAGTTACAAAGATTAGAGAGGAATGTAAGAAATTTAACTTCTTAACTGTTTATATTAAGGGGGGTGCAAAATAGGTTTCATTAAAGCACAAAGATTTTAGGTCAGATTAGCTCAGATTTGAATTCTGATTCAGTATGTTTTGCCTAATTGATCTTCAGCAATATAATTAATCTTTCCATCCCTTGGTTTCCTAATTTATGTAATTTGAATATCCACATTACTGCATTTATTGAGCTGCAGTGAGAATTATGTAACAGAAAGAATATAAAGCACTTTGCAAACACTCAAAAAAGCCTGTCATAATATATTTGTACTGTCATTGTTTTATTGATGCTCACACCATCCTATGAGTAGGTCAGAATTATGTCCAAATAGGCTTCAAATAAATTAAGGACAGAAAGAATCTAAGGTCAGAAATTAGCTGCCTCAAAATACATAAACTGAGTGCTTAGGTCAAGACTTATTCACAAAAAGTGCTGAATTAACATTAGCTATGATCCTCTATCTTCTCCTCCTCCTCATTATCCTTATTTTTACATTGTCCAATTTCATTCCATCATTCTTGGGAACTACAACTAGATATTTAAAAGATAAATTTGATGTTTTAAACAGACTGTTGCTTGCATATATTTACAAGGTAGTCACACACAGGAATGACATAAAGCAAAACATCCATTTTTTAAAGGTTCTTATATAGGTGAGATCTAACCTGATATAAGGTTCTGAGACCATGAGAAATATCAGCATCACATGATATTCAAATCCCTGAGTAAGAAATCTCCTCCTACAAACAGGTTTCTGAGCTTTTCCCTGGGAATCACAAGCTCTTTACAGAGATAGTTTTTTTATTTACAGCACTGGTTTCTCCCTTCTCCTCCTTCTTCTAGAGGACTAGTCAGGATAGAATTCATCATTAATGAGAGGTTTTGAAATTAGTTCTATGTAGACATCTCACAGTGGCTCCGACCGTCTCTGCCACTTGTAACCGCAGAGAGATTTAAGAGCATTTTAACCCCAGAATAGATAGCTGGTGATGGGCTAGCTCCTGGTCTCCAGAGACCTGATCATTAGCCCCAATAGCTTTCATTGCTGAGATAATTACTCACTGTTATGCTGCCCCTACTTGTGAGTGGATGGCAATAATGACATATTTTGAAGAGAAGTGAAGCTGGGTCACATGCTTGGTCCTCCTGTGATCATGCTTAATGAAAGACAGTGGCAGGGTTCTTGGTCTTCTGTCATGAACGGTAGTCCCAGGATACCTTATGCACCGGTGACATCTCTGAAAGCTATATAGCATCTCAGAAATTTTCACTATTTTTCAGCTGACTCATTTTTTCAATTTAAATTGCTTAATTCTTACAACTAAAGGAAACATGTAATTTTATCTCCCTTTTATAGATTAAAAAAAAAACAGGTAGAGAGGTGAAGCAACTTGCTTACATTTACAAGGCTAATTAAAGCTGGAGACAAGATGAGAAATCAAGGCCACTTGATCCAAACCTGTTAATCTCTGACTTCAAAGCTTCCATTCTAAAGCTCTTAGAATTTCATTGTGTTCATGATATGGGTTCAATTCTGTAATGCGAATTTGTGATCATTCTCCAGTTCCATGACATCAACTTGTTCTTACATCGCTGGTAATTTTCTATAAAAGCTGTTTTGTTTTCAGAGTCTTCTTTTCCTTTGGCTATATCTAAAACATGACTTTAATGTATAGATATTTTCTGCTTACCCTACAGACTTTCTCAATTATATTTCTTTTGCACCAGCCAATTCTGATTCTAATTCTTTTTGTAGATGATTGTATGCCACAGGGAATGGTGGAGATGTATTTTTTATAAGTACCTTAGCATGCAAATGCACGTTTCTTCAGATTATAAGTAAAAGAAAAAAAAGTCTTGCTGTGGTGGGAGGACATATAAACCTCCTAAACTTAGGAAGATAAGAAAAAGTATATTTCTGGGGCCAGCCCGGTGGTGCAGGGGTTAAGTGCATACGTTCTGCTTTGGTAGCCAGGGGTTCGCCAGGTCAGATCCCAGGTGCGGACATGGCACCGCTTGGCAAGCGATGCTGTGGTACGCACCCCACATATAAAGTGGAGGAATATGGGCACGGATATTAACTCAGGGCCAGTCTTCCTCAGCAAAAAAAGGGGGATTGGCAGCAGATGTTAGCTTAGGGCTAGTCTTCCTCAAAAAAAAAAGCATATTTCCATTAAAAGTACTTTTTGAAGGCTCTTCTCCTACTGTTCTAAACTTTTTCCATACATAGTTTTTTTTTTCTTTTTTAAAATAAAACTTCATTCTAGCTATAGTGCTGGGTATAAAGAGGGTTCAAGAATATGGCTGTTGATCTGTTTCATACCCACAATCAGGGCAATGTTATGACTTGTGGGCCTTTGGTACATTTGTCCTCATGGATCCTTTCCTCCACAAAAATATTAAAAATTCTGTTTTATGACTGCATTGGTATAAAGATGACTATACTCCAAGTCTAACTTGGGTTATATTCATTTTGTCTTATTTTAAAAGATATTAACACATTTCAAGGTCTCCTAAAACTATCATATGCTCTGTGCACCATGCCTACTGTGCCCTAATGGATATGTCAGCCCTGCCCACAACATGAGGGATCCTGAATGAAATTGATCCAGCCAGGATAATTGACTGTCCCAAGTGTAATCAACTAGGGGAGGGAATAAATCTATACAAAATATCACTAGATTTTTTTGCCTAAATATTCTATTCACAAGATTTATTACTCTCCAGTTTTCATTAATTGCCCCCAGAGTTTTTTCATGGCATTTTCATTTCTGCATTTCTGAGGGTGTAGATCAAAGGATTCAACAAAGGAGTTACTATGGTGCAAAACACAGTCACAGCTTTGTCAGTGGGGAAGGAATTCATGGGTCTTAGGTACAGGAATGAACAAGGTGCAAAGAATAAGATGACAACAGTGACATGAAAGGCACAGGTAGATAAGGCTTTGCGATGACCTTAGGAGCTATGAGTCCTCAGAGAGCATAGGATGATGACATAGGAAACAACCAGCAGAGAAAAAATGAGCAAACAGAGTGACACGCTGTTGGCAGCAATCAGAGGCCCTAAAATGTGAGTGTCTGTGCAGGCCAGTCCCAAAAGAGGTATTAAATCACACATAAAATGGTCAATGACATTGGGTCCACAGAATGGTAACTGGACCATGAACAAAATCTGGATCCCTCCATGAAGAAACCCTAAAACCCCAGCCATTCCTGCCAGGGAATCACACACAGGTCTTCTCATGATGCTCATATAGTGCAAGGGCTTACAGATGACTACATAGTGGTCATAGGCCATGACAATTAACAATACAATCTCAGTTCCAGCAAAGAAATGTTCAGCAAAGAGCTGAGTCATGCAGCCATTGAAGGATATGGTGTTCTTTTCAGAGATCAAATCAAAGATCATTTTGGGTGCTATGGAAGAAGAATAGAAACAATCTATAATGGACAAACAGAACAGAAAAATGTACATGGGAGAACCCAGGGCTGGGCTGATATACATGATGATCAAAATGAGCAGGTTACCTGATAATGTGATCAAGTAGGTGATTAAAAACACAGCAAATAAGAGTTTCCACAGTTCTGGATTCTGGGTCAATCCCAGCAGGATGAATTCTGTTACATTTTTTCTTTTCCATTGATTCATCTTGGGTTGTGAGCACATGATCCATCTGGAAAGATAACAGTATTTCTGAGTGATAGTTTTAATTTAGTTTAAAATATTCAATCATCTCTTTAGTTCTCATCTTTCAGATTGATGGAGCCACACCTTCCACTCACCTCTGGCATTTTGCAGATAGTTGTAAAGAAGGACGGAAGGAGGTTAATTTTTTCCTAATTCGTATTAATTAAATAGTGACAATACCTTGCAAACACCAGAATACAAGCAGAGTGTTATTACGAATGTTTGACTTCCAAACTTTCTGGCTGTAAAAGTCTTGCAGATGGCTATATTTCAATTTCGGGGACAAATTTGATCCATAATAATTATTTTGAAGTTATACTTTTCTATTGGCATGAATATTTATAGGTATATGAAGACAATATTCTTTTAAATGTCTTCTGTGTATTAGATATAAAAGTACCAAGCCTGTCTGTATCTATATCAGCTGTGTCCTATGAGCCATTATTCTTTTCTGTCAAGTAAATTTCCATGGACACACAGATAAAGACAGCTGCAGATGGAGATTTTTCCATTCAAAATACCAAGGAACTATCTTTATAAGTGCTCTGTGAGCAGTATTCACTCAACAGCCCCAGATGTTGTGTGCAGCTAGACATGACTCTTTGATGCTCACTCCTTCCACATCTTTGAATGTGGACATGTAAATGGTGCAAATTTCCTTGAAACTTTCTCAATATTTCTCGAGTGAATTTTCTGTGCAGTTGATCTTTCGTGGAATATAGAAAGTTGCTCTGGATTAGATATATTATTCTACTCACCTTTTACAATTGGAATTAAATGAGTCATGAAGTCACCCTGAGTTTCCTATTGACAATACAAAAATGTTAGGGTCACCTAAAATGATACAATCTTACTTTTTGGCATAAGTTTAAACAATTAAGATGAACTTGAAATCTAATTTCTAACTGGTGGAAATATTGAATGTATACAAGAATATATGTATATGTGTGTATATGTATGTATGTGTGTGTGTGTGTGTATATATATATATATATATATATGTATTTGAAAGGATCTGTACCTAGTCTTTCAAGAGTGAGTGTATGTTGTTGTTGCAAAAGATCATAAGATATTCTATTCCTCTCCCCTTATTTTTCTTTTTTCTCCCTGCCAAAAAACATAAGCACATATTTTTCCTCAAAAGTTTATGAACACAGAATTCAGCATTGTGATCTCTCACCTTCAATAACGGTGAGGAAAGCTGTCTTTAGTTTTCAAGAAAGCTCAGTCTCTGAGTTGTTTCTTCTCTAGCAATGGCCCCAATAGATGGTGACTATGTTGTTGGTCATTTTTAATAGATTTAATTCACAAATTCTAAATTCATTGTGGCAATGTGGAAGTCCTGAAAGGGGGAAATAATTTCAAAGCATTACAAACATAAATCTAAAGAATCAATCTCCTTAATGAGACATAAATCTTACCTTCAATGTTGTAAAATGACAGTAGTTCTCAACAGTGTCTTGTCTGGCAATCTCACAGATAAAGTTTTCTACTAATTATTTTTAAAGGTTTTATTTTTCCTTTTTCTCCCAAAGCCCCGTGGTACATAGTTGTCTATTTTTAGTTGTGGGTCCTTCTAGTTGTGGCATGTTGGATGCCGTCTCAGCATGGCTTGATGAGTGGGGCCATGTCTGCTCCCAGGATTTGAACTGCCATGACCCTGTGCCACGGAAGTGGAGTGCATGAACTTAACCACTCCTCCATGGGGCCCGGACCCATTTTCTATTGATATTTTGCCGTCATTGTGTCCAAATTCATTTTTAGAGAAAAAGATTAACCTTCAATTCACAGAATACAACTACAGAAACTATTTCAATGAAAATAACTTGGCTAAATTAAGTTAATCAGATTAAAATTTGGGGGAAAGATGTATCACTGACCTTGATCTAGTAGATTGTGGATTCCTCACTTTTCATATTGAACCCAGTCATTTCTTTCTTCATCTCACGGCATATGCCCCCCAGCTGCAAATAGACTCCAAGAGCTATCAAGTGAGACACTGAAATTTTTATCTCCCTAGATAACTCTCCCAATCGTGAACATTTTAGTTTATTTTGGTTCACATTTGTTGCTCTGGATTTTCTCAAAAAATGACCTCTTTTATTAAAGAAACTTTGATAGCTCTAAGATTTAATTTCCACTCACTTTCTTGGCTTCCTATGAAGGTATAAATACATCTTCCAAATATATCTAGTTTTTCAGATGTCTTAGAACTATATCCAATCCAAATTAAAAACAGTGGGAACAGTGAAAAATTATTCAAATCAGGAAAAGTTAGTGTATGGAACTACAAAATGTATACAAAAATCAAATCCACTTGTTTAGACACTGTTTTCTTAAATCAATTCTGCCACATTTTTGTTTCCAAAAATCTTCATGGGCAATGTGGAGAGAACTCATTTTATTCCTGATTTAAGCCCTCCTTCTAACCCAGTGAGCAATGTGTCCCAAACAAATCTTCAGCTTGTTGGTACCTGACTCTCTTGCTGTCATTTACTTAACGTTCCTTCTTTGTGATTTTCTTCACTGACTCTAGAGAAATGTTTAAATACACTTTCATGAAGTACAGGATTTGATAATGCATTGATCTCAAAAGTCCTCAGGAGATTAGTAATTGGCTCTGTTGGGGTAGCCTTTGCTGAATGGCCAGCCAACGTCTTTCATTTACTCCCACGTGGCACCAGAAACATCATTAGAGGCCAGTTTTAGAAATGAAGTTGAGCTTTGGTTAAACCTATTTCTTTGGCTATAGTATAGGATGAGATTTGGGTAAAGCGAATTGGAAAGCTTCATTATAGCGCTTTGCTGCTCATTTTGTGGTAGGAAACCCCAGCATAGATTATGGAGTGGATTTAGCTCTAAGCAAGGGTTTCATAGAATGGATTTCTCTCTGAAAACATGACTGTTCTAAGTGATATGTTTGCCCTGAGAATGGAAATGCTAGTCTTCAAAGTTATGTGCCAGCTTACCCTGGGAAACTAAGGAGAGTTAGACGGCAGGATTTGTAGCTACCAATGGTTGAGTAATTTAAAAGTAATAAACATATAAACTTCCTTTGGGGTGAGTTCTTAGACGACAGATTCTCAGAATGTATTCAGGGGAATATAGCTTTTCTCTCTACTCCACAGAGAGAGAAATTCATGAGGACTTACAGTAAAGTACCACACTTTCACACAGTAGATATTGAGAAAAATCACTCAGCTGAGCACGCATGTATAAAGACATCCAGAGGTAGAGAATAGAAACGTTAGAGAAAGGATGCTCCACTACAATCTTCTCTCCCTCAGCTTCTGAGGTGATAAAGAACTGGCTGGAACCCTGCAAAGAATCACTTTCCTTTTTATAATCCATCACCTTGAAACAGAATTCACATTCTTCTGAAGTCCAGAACCAGAAAGGGAAGCCATGCCTTAAGCTCTATCCTAACAGTTAACAATTTGCTGCTTTGTTCGCTGCCAACCTGACTCACAGTCTTTCCCTCTCCAATGGTAGTTTTTCTTAATTGTGATAAAATATACATAACATAAAAGTTACCATTTTAACCATTTTTAAGTGTACAGTTCAGTGGCATGAAGTACATTCAAATTGCTGTGCAAACATCACCACCAATCATCTCCAGAATTTTTTCATCTTCCCATATTGAAACTCCAGAACCATGAAATAATTATCCCTCATTCCCCCTTCATCCATCCTCTGAAAACCAGTATTTTACTCTCTGCTTCTATGAGTGTGTTGATTTTATGTACCTCACATAAGTGGGATTATACAATATTTTTCCTTCCATCACTGACTTATTGCACTTTGAATAATGACTTCAAGTTTCATCCATGTTGTCATGAACGGCAGGATTTCCTTCGTTTTGAAGGCTGAATAATATTCCCTGTATGCATAGGCCACGTTTTTCTTTTAAATCCATGCCCCCCTTGATGGAAATTTAGGTTGTTGCCACATCTTTGCTATTGTTAATAATGCTGAAATGAACATAGGAGTGAAGATACTTACTTGAGATCCCGATTTCAATTCTTTTTAGTAAATACCCAGAAGTGAGATTTCTGGATCATATGCTAGTTCTATTTTTTAATTTTTTGAGAAACCTCTATGCTGTTTTCCATAGGACTGTACCAATTTACACTCCCACCAATGTTGCACAAATGTTCCTTTTTCTCCACATCCTCACCCACACTTCTTATTGCTTGGCTTTTCAATAATAGCCATTCTAACAAGTGTGAGGTGATATCTTATTGTGTTTGTGATGTGTATTTCCTTGATGATTAATGATGTTGAGCATCTTTTCATCTACTTATTGGCCATTTGTAGGCCTTCTTTGGAGAAATTTCTATTCAAGTCCTTTGCCCAATCTTCTTTTAATTGGGCTACTTTTGCTGTTGAGTTGTACTAGTTATTTATTGATTTTAGATATTAACCCCTCATCAAATATATAGTTTTCAAATATTTTCTAACATTTTATAGATCAACTTTTCACTCTTCTTTCCTTTGTTGTACAGAAGCTTTTTAGTTTGATGTAGTCCAATTCATCTATTTTTAATTTTGTTGCCTGTGCTTTTAGCGTCATATCCAAGAAATCATTGATCAGTCCAACGTCAGGAAGGTTTCCTGCTAAGTTTTCTTCTAAGACTTTTATAGTTTCAGGTTTTATGTTTACATTTTTATCCTACTTGAGTAGATTTTTGTGTACGGTGTAAGATAAGGGTCCAATTTCATTCTGATCTGTGTGGATACCCAGTTCCAAGCACCATTTATTGAAGAGTTTATCCTTTCCCAACTGTATATTCTTGGCACCCTTGTCAAAGATCTGTTGAAAAGGTATATATATTTACACATATGCATGGTTTTATTGCTGGGTTATCTATTCTGTTCCATTACTCATATGTCTGTCTTTATGCCAGTACCAGACTGTCTTAGATACTGTAGCTTTGTAATATAGTTTGAAATCAGGAAGTGGAATGCTTCCAGCATTCTTCTTTCTTACAATTGCTTTGGCTATTAGGCATCTTTTGTTGTTTCATCTGAATTTTAGGATTATTTTTCTGGTTCTGTGAAAAATGCCATTGAGATATTGATGTGAGGGGCCAGCCTGGGGGCACAGCAGTTAACTTCTCACTTTCCGTTTCATCCCGGGTGCGGACATGGCACTGCTTGGCAAGCCATGCTGTGGTAGGTGTCTCACATATAAAGTAGAGGAAAATGGGCACGGATGTTAGCTCAGGGCCAGTCTTCCTCATCAAAAAGAGGATGATTGGCAGCAGATGTTAGCTCAGGGCTAATCTTCCTCAAAATTTAATAAAATAAAATTAAATTAAAAAAGATATTGATGTGGATTGCAGTGACTATAGATTTCATTGAGTAGCATGGACATCTTGACATTATTGAGTCTTACAATCCATGGACATGGGATATCTTTGCATTTATTTGCATCCCTTTTGCTTTCAGCAATGCTTTGCACTTCTCAGTTTGCTAGTCTTTTATCTTTTTAGTTGTTTATTTCTAAGTAGTTTATTCTTTTTGTGGCTATTGTAAATTGGGTTTTTTTCTTAATTTACTTTTTGGATAGTATGTTATTAGTGCATAAAAATGCAAATAACTTTTGTATGTTGATTTTGTATCCTGTTATTTTACTGAGTTTATTAGGGTGAGCAAATAATAGATAATAGATGATCTGAACAAAAATCCCAATTTGCTTATTAGTTGAGGGAGTTCCTTAGTGATTTACACAAATAAGATTATGTCATCTGAAAACCGTAATACCTTTACTTCTTACTTTCTGACTTGGATACCTTTTATTGCTTTTGTTTGCCTAATTGCTCTGGCTAGAACTTTCAGTACTATTTCGAACGAAAATGGTGAGAGTGTGAATCGTTCCTTGTTCCCAATCTTAGAGGCAAAGCTTCACTTGTTCATTCATTGAGTTGTTGAAGAAAGAAGTTGTTCAGTTGTTGACTCTGATGTCTGTGGGCTTGTTTCACATAGCCTTTATTATGTTGAGGTAATTTCCTTCTAATCCTAGTTTGTTAAGAGTTTTTATCGTGGCAAGGTATTGGATGTTTTCAGATGCTTTTTACGCATCTATTGATAAGATCATATGACTTTTATCCTTCATCCTGTTAATGTGGTGTATCACATTTATTGATTTTTGTATGTTGAACTATGCCTCCCAGGAATAAATCCCACTTGGCTTCGGCGTATGATCCTTTTAACATGCTGTTGAATTCACTTTGCTCGTACTTTGTTGAGTATTTTTGCATTTCTATCGTGCAGTGATTTTGGCCTGTGGTTTTCTTTTCTTGTGGTGTCTTTATTTGGCTTTGGTAACAGAGTAATGCTGGCCTTGAGAAACAAATTTAGAAGTGTTCTTTCCTCTTTAATTTTTTGCAAGAGTTTGAGAAAGACAGACATTAATTCTTCTTTAAATTTTTGGTAGAATTCACCAGTGAAGCCATCTGGTCTTGAACTTTTCTTTCCTGAGAGGGTTTTGATTATTGATTCAATTTCCTTGCTCATTATTGGTCTATTCAGATTATCTATTTCTTCATGATTCAAATTTGGTAGCTAGTATATTTCTAGAAATTTATTCATTTCATCTAGGTTATCCAATTTGTTGGCATAAAATTGTTCATAGTAGTCTCTTATAGTATTTCTATTTTTGTGGCATGAGGTGTAAGGTCTCATCTTACATTTCTGATTTTGAGTTTTCCTCTCTTTTTCCTCAGTCTAGCTAAAGTTTGCCAATTCTGATTATCTTTTCAAATAGCCAACTCTTAGTTTCACTGATTTTTTCTACTGTTGTTCTAGTCTCTATTTCATTTATTTCTGTTCTACTTTCATTATTCCTTCCTTTGCTAACTTTGGGTTTAGTTATTCTTTTTTTCTCATTTTTCAAGGTATAATATTAGCTTTATTTGAGATATTTCTTTTTTTTAGTGTAGATATTTATTTCTATAAACTTACCTCTTAATATTACTCTCACCACTTCCCATAGGTTTTGGTATGTTATGTTTTAATATTTCTTTGTTTTGAGATATTTTCTGATTCTCCCTTTTATTTCTTCTTTGATCTATTGGTTTTACCTGAGTGTGTTATTTAATTTCCAAGTATTTATGAATTTTCCAGTTTTACTTCTGCTCTTGATTTTTGGTTTCTATCTATTTTGTTCAGAAAGATACTTTGTATGATTTCAATCTTCTTAATTTTTTAAGTCAAGTTTTGTGGGCTAAGATATGATCTAACCTGTGTAATCTTCTATGTGCACTTGAGAAGAATATATATTCTGTGCTAATGGATGGAATGTTTTGTATATATCTGTTAGGTCCATTTGGTCTATAATGTTGTTCAGGTCCATTTTGTTCTTATTGATTTTCTGTCTGGATGTTCTATCTATCAGGAAAATGAAGTATTGAAGTTTCCTATTACTATTATCACATTGTTTTCTATTTCTGCATTCAGATCTAATAATATGTGCTTAATATATTTAAGTGTTCCAGTGTTGGATGCATGTATATTTCTAATTATTATTTCTTCCTTTTGAACTGACTCTTTTATCATTATGTAAAGTTTTCCATTGTCTCTTGTGAAAGTTTTGTCTTAAAGTCTGTTTTGCCTGTCATAAGCATGGACGCCCTTTCTCTATTTCCATGACCATTTGCATGAAATATCTTTTTTCATCACTTTGCTTTGAACCTATGTGTGTCCTTAAGCCTTAGGTGAGTATCTTGTATATAGCGATGATATAAGCAAAAGACTAACACTGGAGTAAGCATCAACTCCACCCTGTTCCATTATCCTCCATGGAAAAGTGCACCAGTCAAAAATAAAATGGATCAGCATAGATGTGTAGGTCATCTCACTACTGAGGGAACCCTGAACAAGAAGATTCCTGCAGTTTTATGGAGCCAGACTCCTCATATAGAAAACCTAACAGTATAAACAACTATTATACATAAGAAGTGAATTTAGCAAGTATAGTGGATAAACACATAACCTTGGCCAGCAACCCAACTTTCACTCTCGATCCAAACAATGAAACAGAACCTCAAATATAATTCTTCCTAATTTCCTCCTCCAACCTATCAGCTCCTAGAAATATGAACCTGCCTCTACTTCTCATATAGTCTTTCAACTGATATTACAATCCTGGTGCAAGAACAGTAGAACTTAAGGAAAAAAGTATAGCATTTGATACAAGCAAACACTGGGTTTGAATTTGGATTTTGGCTCAGCCATTAAATTGGTATCTGCTTCCTTAGCTCTAAAGTGGGGACAATAATATATACTTTCAGAGTTACAGTTGTGATCATCAAAAACTGAAACCATATATTCTAACATATAGTGCTCAGTAGGACGAGGTCAGTGGTATAAGGACTTTCAAAAATTCTCTCCTCCACTAAAGCAATAAGAATACTGAAAAAATTGTCAGAATCAACATTTTCAGAGTTCTGAAAGGTTCCCAAAGACTTGTAACATTTCAAGGAGTTCATATTCAAGAAGAATCACTAAATCTCAGTAACAACAGTAAGGTTTGCAACATTCAACTTGACCTATTTCCATGTCCCCTCCCCAGCTCCTCAGTAACCTTACTGTTACAGCCTGGAATCATAGTGAAAACCAGCATCCCGTAAGCCGCTGGAGGGGGCAAAATGGGATTGAAGATCCTCTAAAGCCCTTTTCTCAGAAAAGTATCATTATTTAGCCTGTCTATCAGTTTATTGGAAGACCTAACTCACAAGACTCTCTTTGTTTAATTTGACTTGGAGCCTCTTCCTGGGGGAATATGTTAAAAACAAAGAGAGGTAACTCTTGAACATGGTGGCAGCCTTAGGTAGTGGATAATAGTTGGAGCAAACAAAAGACTAAGATACCACAAGGGGATTTGAAATTATATGACACTATGACATATTTCTGGGAATTAGAAAGGTATGTTTATGAGTAGAGCTGTGCATATGCCCAGACTGTGTGCACATTCAGGAAAGACTACACTTTCACCTCTGGCTCACCCTGACACTCTGTGGAAGTAATAATAAAGACTAAATTAAACTTGTAAACTATGTGGCTGAGAGATGAAGGTATGACTCAATATGGACATAACACCCTTTGGCAAAGATTGGAAGACTTATTGGTTCTAGGAATCTAAGAACATTATTTAAGATGAATGTAAACAAGAAGCGGATTCTTTGAAAAGATCACTAAAGTGACAAAACTAGCTAAATTGACTAAAAGGCAAGACAGAAGACTCAATTTACTAAAATCAGGAATGAAAGAGGGGATATTGCTACCAACCTTACAGGAATAAAAAAAGACTATGAGGGGATATTATGAACAGTTATATGCCAACAATTTATATAACTTTGATGAAATGGACAAATTATTAGGAAAACACAAAATACTGAAACTGCCTCAAGTGAAATATAACAAGAGATTGAAATAGTAACAAAAAAATAAAACTTCCTGCAAACGAAACCTTAAAGGAGATGGCTTCACTGGTGAATTTTATCAAACATTTAACACAACTTCTTCACAAACTCTTCCAAAAAATAGAAGAGGAGGGAAAACTTCCCAACACATTCTATAAGACCAGTATAACTCTGCTATCAAAACTAGACAGGGTCTGGCCCCATGGCTAGGTGGTTAAGTTTCCATACCACTTTGAGAGCCCAAGGTTTTGCTGGCTAAGATCCTGGGCGTGGACATGGCACTGCTCATCAAGCCATGCTGAGGCATCATCCCACATAGCACAACCAGAGGCACTTACAACTAGAATATACAACTGTGTACTGGTAGGCTTTGGGGATAAGAATAACAAGCAGAAGGAGAAGGAGAAGATTGGCAGCAGATGTTAGCTCAGGTGCCAATATTCTTCTAAAAAGCAAAAAAAATAAAAAACCAAGCTAGACAAAGACATCATGAGAAAAGAGCTACAGTCTACATCTCTAATGAATATAGACACAAAAATCCCCAACAGAATACTAACAATCTTAAGCTAGTAGTCTATGGAAAGGATTATGTAGCAAAAGCAACTGAGATTTATCCCAGGAATGCAATGTTGGTTCAATATATGAAAATCAATCAATATAACAAACCATATTAATAGAAGAAAGGACATAGTTCTCTGTAGTGATAATTGATATTGTTATGTTTTCCCCAGTTCTCCATCCACTGCCTAGCCATATATTTAACTATAGCAGCTGCTTCAACTCTGATGAAACTGGTTTAAACAATGCCCTCTCCTCTATGCTGCACAGTACCCTTTACAGTATGTGTTTGAAGATGATAGAATATATTTGGCTGCTCCAAGAACCACTATCCTGAGGTATGTGTGAAGAAAATTTGAAGAAATCTGTTCACCTAACATTTCTTTCATTGAATGACTGGTGGAATTCCTAGACCTCCAAGAAAAGTCAATGGAAAATCATAAAAATCTGTCTTTTTAGATTTTGACACTGGACAATTTGGCACTGGGATTTTAGCCTCCACTTGGCCTCAAACTCTAGATATCTAGATATCACTCTCCCTGGAAATACATCAAGTCCCAATATTCCTATGAACAGAGTATGTCTTGATGTGTTTATAGTACAGTTGAGGATTGACACAGTATCTCAAGCTCTGATGATCGCAGCCAGTGAGGAAATTTCCCCAGGGACAGGCAACCTGAATGAAACCTCATGTTGTTATTTACACAGAACTTAGACTCCTTCATGCTCCAGTTCATGGTATCCAAAGGCTTATAAGAGGAGTGCATTACCACATAGTTTTCCATACCAGGAATGTAGGCTGTTAATACATAAGTTTAAAGTGTAGGGATAAGAACGATTCAGGTGAAGATGTGTCTGTTGTTCATAGATGAGTTCTCCCAAATATCTGCTTCTAAGGTGAAATCTTTAAAAAACAGAGATAATTTGTAGGAGGGCAAAAACATTAGAGAGAAAGACAGGTCATTTAATGTGCTCAGTATCTTCTCTAAACACTGTGATTCAAGAAGAAACAGCTTTCTTATTTTAAGAGCAGAATAAGAGGGGGTTATTAAGTGAGAGAAATATTTTTGTTTCTTATTGTATAGTTAGATAGCTCTGTGCTGAAGATCAGAAGATCCTCCTTAGTACCTAAGTACTTTGGGTTTCAAATTCACCATAGCATTTTCTTTTCTTTTGACTTAAATTTCCAAGGCATTAGAGCATTGAAATGTATGTTGAATCAATTTGAATAAAGTTGTGCCACCTTGACATCCTCTGCTTCCTGTAACATTGCCCAGTCAGTGGAGACTTGAGAAATATACATTACATGACAAGATGTTTGAACAGCTACTTATAATGGTTATTTCTTATTCCTGAATACATTGGGCAACCTCCTTAACTACAGAGGCAATCATGGTAAGTTAACTAGAATTGCTGATTTTTAAAAAGCCAGTTTTTCACATTTTCATCTTCCCCTAAGGGGTTTATAATTAAAATCCCTGAAGCATTACTTTCTGATATTTGATAGGGTATCACTTTTTAGATATTTTACAGAAATATTTGTTCTCACTGTGTACGGATAGATCTATAATTTATCAGAAATAAGTTTACATTTTATGGATTCTGAGTCAATTTCTAGGTCTTTGAGTGTTCACACAGTGAAGTAATGCAGCAGAGTGTAGCTGGATGAGTCATTGAGGGATTCTTCCAAAGATGGAACATATTGTATGATAGTTTAGATAGTCAGAGATTGGCTTCTGTATAGTCACTCATTTCCTTGAAATAATGGTCTGACTTTGACAATTTCCAGGAATAAAAAAACTTTGAACTGATAAGAGAAGATATGAGAGGCATATGAGAATAAAGGAGGCAAATTTGAGGTGAAGCTGAGATAAGGTGTGCAACTTTCATTGTGGTAAAGGCAGGTCAACATGGGAGAAAGGAGAAGGACAGCATATGGATTATGTTTTCTGATGGAAATATACAGATCTAAAACTGACATCCCAAAGGAGAATGCATGAAAATATAGGATATGCAAGAAAGAATGTACTCTTTGCTGTGGTTAGGAAAAGATATTAAACTCCAAGATGGAGGGAACTTTTTATTCTGACTATTCAAACTTTCTTAGATTTTGTTCTAGCCAGGCAAGACCTTATTTCTGCTACAAGGAATGTGGTCCCAGTATTATGACTGAATCTCTGCATCCTTGAAATCAGACTTAGCCATTTTTTTTTTGAGTGTCAAGACAGGTATTGCTAAAGATGAGAGATGAAAGTAAATTCCCTTTGTCACTTTAGGGTGATTTTTCCTTGTATTCACTAATCTTAAGTCATCTTTAGGAAGACAAGATGTGGTGGTGAAAAAAAATCACTGTATTGGATATTAGAAGACCTAGATTTGTGTTGTGGTCTACTTCTAATCAATTAGCCACATTTTCATGGACTTTATTTGTCTGGGCCTCAGTGTCTTCATCTTTAAAGATCATATATACTGATAAAATGAAAGGCAGTGGAGGATTTTTAGTAGACAATAATTCTAGCGTCTTGTTCACTGGAACCTGAAACTCATTAACTTCTGACTCTGCATTTCATAGCTTAGCAAAAGAACTGCTATAGATTACATATAGTCACAGATCTGTGACAGGAAAAGAAATTGATCTTGTGTTTGAGTCTGCCAATTGACACAGGGCATTAAAGACATTAATTTAGATATAAGATCAAGTTGTTTTGTTTGTATGTTTGCTTCTGTGTAGTGTGGGACAAAAGGAGGCATATTAAAAGTGTAAAAGAGAACAGCTTTTTAAATATATTCTAATTACTTCAAGATTTGTAATAAACTGAGGTAACGAGTGAAATAATAAAGATGAATGAGTCAAATTTTGTGTTTGTTGTCTGTTTTATCATGAAATATGTTATTCATAGACCATCAGAAAATTATAAAACATATTACTTGTTTCTTGGTTCTCCCAAGGGCCATCTCTTCTAGAGAAGAGCTGCCAATTAGAAGTGTATTCAACTTTCTTCTCGAGGTCTCTTGCCCTTGGAAGAATTCTATGATACATCAGGATATCTAGAAGGGAGACCACTATCTTGGGGCTTGGAACTCTAAAGCTAGCTTCTAAATGAAGCATTTGTGGGATCATCCGGAAGACGTTTTCTTTCCATGTACCTCATTATCTGACTTGCCTACCTGTAACAGGAACAATTCGCATTACCTTCACTGCCTTTTTGCTTTAAAGATACATTAAGATAAAGAGAATTAAAGAATCTAAGGCCCGGAAAAAAGTGAGAGTTAATAATGGCAAAACTTAGTTTTAAATACTGTCTTAAAGTTTAATTGAGCCATATGTGTAATCCTCATCAAGTAAATGGAAATAGATTTTTCAGTAAACTGATCCAGTTGATTATTCAAACTTGTTCATTGACTATCAGTATCAGTGATAGAAGTTAAAATCAGAGATCAATAATCTTTGATTAACAGACTAAAGATGGCAATTAGGATGATTGTAAATGATCTATGGGGTAAGTCAGGGCAGGCTCACTTTGTCCAGATCTCCTCAAAACAGTTAATGCCCAGTCAGGCCCTCATTCTATGTCCATTTGGTGAACTAGGAAGAATTTCATGAATACATTAAAGCAGTTAATTCATTTATATTCAGATAATATTTCCTGGGGTCCCATCATGTGACGTTGTACAATTCTCTATGTTTGTTTTCCTTATACGTTCCACTCAATTAAAAAATTCGTGGCTTAAACTTCAGACCTCTTAGAAAACATGGAAATTATATTTATTTTTGCATCATAAAATTAGTAATAGAAGGTGTAGAAATTTGGAAAATACTAAAAAGTATAAGGAAAGAAAAGATCACATATAATCTTACATCCAGGAGTAAATGTCCTAAATATATTAATTTTTTTCTCATAAACTTTTGTATGCAAGCATTTTAACATAGATGAAATAAAACCCATATAAAATTTTATGAGAAATATTTGAATTTGAATTTTATTCCTAAAATATACATATAAAACCTATAATCTTCAAATACTAATTATTTAACTATCACTCACTAGCTTTTCAACTATAGTATATTTACACAATTATAATTAGGATATACAGGATTAGGATTAGGATTAATTAGATATAATTCATCTCATTCCACATATTTTTTTCTAAGTCTTGTTAGTCTCCCAAATTATTACTTCTAATGACTACATTTTCCATTATATTGATGTTCGAACAAAGTTTTGTAAAGATTACTCTGACCCAGGGAAATAGAGTTCATTTCTTCTGGGTGTCCTATGTCTTATAAGAATATTTTTGAGGCCAGGATAATAAAAGACTGAGAGAGTGAACTAAGAAACTTTTGAGTTATCTATTCCTGGGGAGTTTTGTGAAGAGAAGGAATCTTAGGTGAGATTGTCAGAGTACTGTTAAAAGGCAGAGTTTTGGATTATTTAATTCTTTTAGTTCTTTCTTTTCTTTCGTATTTTTAAGGAAAGCATTCCTTCTTGAAGTTTTTATCACTTATACCACATAGATGGAGAATAAAAGAAATGTGACTGAATTCATTTTAATAGGTCTTACACAGAGCCCCAAAATGCAGAAACTAGTGTTTGTGGTATTTTTGGTTCTATACATGGTAATGTTCTAAGGTAACCTGCTCATTGTGGTTACCATTAGCACCAGCCACCCTCTGAACTCCCCATGTACTTCTTCCTGACCCACCTTTCCTTGATAGATGCAATTTATTTTTCTTCTTCAGCTCCTAAGCTGATTGTAGACTCCCTTAATGAGAAGAAAACTATCTCCTTTAATGGGTATATGGCTCAAGTCTAGGCAGAAAATACTTTTGGTGCTACTGAGATCATCTTGCTGATTGTGATGGTTTATGCGTACTATGATGCCGTCTTCAAACCTCTGCGCTATATGACTGTCATGAGCCACAGGCTGTACATTCTCTTGCTTTGAGTAGCCTGCACACAAGAATTTCTCCATGCAACAATTCAGATCCTCTTTATAGTCTGGCTGCCTTTCTGTGTCCCCAATGTCATAGATCACTTCATGTGTGGCTTGTACCCTTTTTGAAACTTTTCTGCATGGACACTCATACCCTTGGTCTCTGCTGCTATTATCAGTGGATTCACATGCCTGTTAAACATCCTTCTGTTAGTATTCTCCTATGTGATCCTCTTGTGCTCCCTAAAGAACTATAGCTTGGAGTGGAGGCACAAAGCCCTGTCCATCTGTATCTCTCACATCACAGTAGTAGTCTTATATTTTGTGCCCTGCATATTTGTGTGTTTGTGCCCAGTGACCACTCTGACCATTGATAAAACTGTGGCTGTCTTTTATACTATAGGGGCCCCTATGCTAAATCCCTAAACCATGCCCTCAGAAATGCAGGTGTGAAAAACTCTGAGGAAGCTCTGGTGGAGAAAACTGACTTCAGATAATGATAAGCAGAATCATTGAGCATTACAGATAGAAGGAATAGAGGTAATTAAGTCCAAGCCTCTTGATCTATAGATGAAGACATCAGCTCTAACAAGAGGTTGGATAATGGTTGCAGATAGCCACTTCAGCATGGAGGTAAAACTTGGACTGGAATCCAGGCTTACTTTCTCCCATGTTACACTCTTGTCATCACAACTTGCATTGTATTAACCAATAAATATTTATCTATTAACTGGGAATCTGAAATATCTTTACAAACTAAAAGGTGTGAACCTACAATGTTGGATTCTTATTAAAATAGTCTTATTACATAACAGTGAGATGTTGATTATGACTGATAATTGAAAATAACATGTTTGATGATATCCCTTTACTTTGTGGCCTCAATATAAATTCTTTCCTTTGTGATTTTTTTTGTTCATTAAATTTTGGTTGTATAGCAGAAAGAGATACTATTTATCAAATGCCCATAAAGATGACATTGTATTAGGTATTTTTATATTATATCAGTCAGGGTCCAATCAGGAGACACACCACATAGTAATTTGAACATGGAAAGTTTACATAAAATTATAAACTATATCAGGGCATTAGCTAGAAAGGTATAATGAGTACTCTAAAGAATGTCCTGAGGGGCCGGTGAAGTGGCGCAGCGGTTAAGTGTGTACGTTCTGCTTTGGACATGGCACCACATGGCAAGCCATGCTGTGGCAGGCATCCCACGTATAAAGAGGAGGAAGATGGGCATGGATGTTAGCTCGGGATCAGTCTTCCTCGGAAAAAAGAGGAGGATTGGCAGATGTTAGCTCAGGGCTAAACTTCCTCAAAAAAAAAAAAAAAAAAAAGAATGCCCTGAGCCTGAGAAATAAATATCCAAGGAGGGATCCTATTTAGAAGGTGGAACTCCTCCCCAAGGCTGGGATTCCAATCTCTCGGAGAAAGTCTATTTGTTATCCACTGAATAGTAGAGGTTTACTGTGTTGTCATGGGTCAGAACTAGTTCCTAGTAACTGGACAGAGCCTTGCAGGCAAGAAAAAGCCTGGGAAGCTAGGAGCATATCACTGTGGTGCTGCTGGTCTGAGCTGATGTGCAAACAACTGTGGCTTGGACTGGCAAACAGGAAAGGTACAGGTGGACCAACGCTGACAGGAAAAAAAACTCTACTATGGCATAGCTTAGCCATGTTGGGAAACTGATCTCGTGGGTTTCTGTAGATTTACTGGAATCTGACTGCGGAGGTGCCACTGAAACTCAGTGGGAAACTGTTCATGGAGGTATCAGTGTCAGCACCACTAGATGTCTCTCCTGCTCCCCAACTTCTCTGGAAAAAGAAAACACACTGTTGGAAGCTACATCATCAGAGCAAGATGAAAAGAGAAGCAAATTCAAGAGGCCATTCCTAAGACCACTGTCAATAAACCGTTTTTTAAAAATGTTTTCTTCTAGTAGTTTTATGGCTTCAGGTCTTACATTTAAGTAATCTCATTTGAATTGACTTTTGTATGTGGTATAAGATAAGAGTCCAATTTCATCCTTTTGCATGTGAATATCCAGTTTCTACAGTATCATTTATTGAAAAGATTATTATTTCCCCATTAAGAAGTCTTGGCACCCTTGTCAAATATTAATTGACTGTATATGCAAGGGTTTATTTCTGGGTTCTCAATTCTGTTTCATTGGTCAATGTGCTTGTTTTATGCCTGTACCATACTGTTTTGATTACTATAGCTTTGAAATGTAGTTTGAAATCAGGAAGTTAAAGCATGATGCCTTCAGCTTTGTTCTCCTTTCTCAGGATTGGTTTGGTTACTCAGGTCTTTGGTGATTTTACACAAGATTTAGGATTGTTTGTTTGATTACGGTGAAAAATGTCATTCGAATTTTGATAGGGATTTCATTGAATCTACAGATGGTTTTTGGTACTTTGCACATTTTAACAATATTAATTCTTCCAATCCATGAACACAGAGTATCTTTCCATTTATTTGTGACTTTTTCAATTTCTTTCATGGATATCTTATAGTTTTCAGTGTAGAGATATTTCACTTCCTTGGTTAAATTTATTCCTAAATATTTTATTGTGTTTGATGCTACTGTAAATGGGATTATTGTCTTGATTTCTTTTTCATATAGTTTATTGTTAGCGTAAAGAAATAAAAGTAATTTTTGTTTTGGGTAGAGTTTTTAGGGTTTTCTACATCTATGGTCATGTTATCTGCAAGCAGATAATTTTAATTCTTTCCTTGCTTTTTCTTTCCTTCTTTTTTTTTTTTTGTCTGTTCTTGCTAGTACTTCTAGTACTATGTTGAATAGAAGTGGTGAAAGTTGACTTCCTCATCTTGTTTGATATCTTAGAGGAAAAGCTGTCAGTTTTTCCCAATTGATTATCCTGTTAGCTGTGGGCTTTTCATAAATGGTCTTTATTGTATTGAGGAAATTGCTTTCGTTTTTTTGTGAGGAAGATTGACCCTGAGCTGACATCCATTGCCAATCCTCCTCTATTTTGCTTGAGGAAGAGTAGCCCTGAGCTAACATCTGTGCAAATCTTCCTCTCTTTCGTATGTGGGAGCCCCCACAGCCTGGCTGGTGAGTGGAATTTGTCCACACCCAGGATTCAAACTGGGGATCTGAGGCAGTGAACCCCGGGCCTCTGGAGTGGAGCATGTGGAACTTTAACCACTTGGCCGTGGGGCCAGCCCCAGAAATTTCCTTATAAATCTGTTTTGCTGAGAATTTTTATCATGAAAGAGTGTTGAACTTAGTCAAATGCTTTTCCTGTATCTATTAAGATGATAATGTGGTTAGCTTTCATTCTGTTAATGTATATATCACATTGATTTACATATTTAACCAATCTTGTATCCCAGCAATTAATCCTAATTGGTCTTGGTGTATAATCCTTTGGATGTGTTGAATTCAGATTGATAGCATTTTACTAAGATATATTTCTTATTAGTAATGGTTGAACAATACATTTTTTGAGTCCTTGCATGTCCAAAAATGTATTTATTTTATTTTTATATTTGAATTCTATATTGCATGACATAGAGTTAAATGTTACAGTTATTTTCCATTAAGAACATTAAAGACTTTTCCATTAAATCCCAATTCCTAGTTTTGTGGACAAAAAGTCTGATGCCAGTCTGATTTTTATTTCCCTCATAGCCTGTTTTTATTTTACAGATTTAGTATCCTAGTACTGAATTCTTAGTAATATACAAATTGATATTTTTAGAGTTCTGTTTTGGTGCTCAATCTTTTTTGGTTTTTTCCTAAAGATATAAAATGGCTAGGGATGTTTTCAGAGACCACTGATGTCTGCTCATGGTTGACCAAATCACACTCTCCCTTGGTAATGTGTAATACTTGTGTGGCTTTAATTGCCATCTATATTCTGAAGGCTCCTACATTTCTCTGACCTACATCTTTCTGAACATCAGAAACATATATTCAATTGTATACAGCTACTTGAATCTCATTCAGCACATTAAAAACAGATTAATCTTCTCTCTGTTCCATCTATCCAGTAAGCTAAACCAGAAACTGGATGTTACCCATGACTTTTCTATCTCTAACATCTGCTGTCAAGTTCTTTTGTTTATAACTCCTAAATATTTCTAAACCCTTCTCTATCTCTCTGTTAGTTTGGGTTCACTAGATGCAAACCCTGAGATGGCTATTTTTATGAAAGTGATTTGTAAGTAGAAAGGGTTGAATAAAGATGACTATTGTAAAGGAAAGAAAAGATGTGGTCACAAATGGATTCCAGTTTTAACCTGCAGCTACAGGAGCTCTGGAGTATACATTGTACCACTGAACTGGTTCCATCTTGAAGCAAGGGGACCAGGCATTTTTACTCCCACTCCAGTCATTCATTGGCCACTGGTAGGTCCTGGGATGGTGAGGCTATGAGCTGTTAACAGCCCAAGCACACAACAGCAGGGGACCTGGGTGCACTCTTGGTGATAGGAATTAGGGCTGGACACAGCAGTGTCCACCAAACTCAACATCTTCACTAGAACCACCAGAGGTCAGTCCTCCACACTTTCACACCCAAATCATTACAGTAACCTCCTAACTGCTCTCCTATCAGTCTTGTTGCCTGCAAACCGTTTCCCATACTGTAACTAGAGTTATCATTCTAAAACTCAAATCTAACTGTTTAAAAAAAAACCTCAAATCTTTCACTAGGTTAAAAATGTTTGCAATGTTCTTTCCATAGTACTTAGTATTGAGACTTAACACAATTATGAAACCTGTTTTGATCTTACCCATCCTTGTCACTGCAGTTTCATGTCTTGCCCTTTACCCCTTTACAAGCTCAGTGTTCAGAAACAGTAGGACATTCAATGCATAATTTTTGCATGAAAGGATGAATTAATAGCCATAGCCATATTAAATTAATTAGGTTTTCTGTGTACCCTTTTTTACCTCCTAGAATTTGCTGTATATTCCATCTCCTAGGACACTCTCCTTCCATCTCATGCCTGTTCACTCTGCCAACCAACTTCTTTTAATCCATGCAGTCCTATTTTTGATGTCTTTTCATGTAGGAATCTTTTCCTGAGCCTGCAGGTGTTTTTTGTCTGTTACCCCAGTGTGGTTTCATAGCACCCTGTAGTTTCACTATTTTATCACTTATAACACTGTTGTAATTTTCTGCTCCCTCCTGTGAGTTTTTCAATGGATACTAAGCTCTGTGAAGGCAAAACTTAAGTCTCTTTTTATTCACCACTGAAGCCTCAGCAGCTATCAATGTGCCTGATACATTCCTTGGGCTCAAAAATATTTGTTGATAATGAATGAAGAATGGAGGAGTGAAAGGAATATATTTATCCTGAAGTTGCTTTCTGCATATATGGAGTAAGCTATTTTTAAAAACAGCTTTCAGTAATGAAATGTTACCAAAAAAGTAATCTGGTTACCAGAAAAGTATAATATAAACCACTCATATTAATAAGATAATAAATTATCCTCAGAGCAAGGAGAATATTAAGTTAAACTATTTGCTGATATGCTGAAAATTGTGTTTTCAATTTCTTTCTCATCCTCAGTTTAAGCAAGAGTAAAAACAAACTGTGTTTCCCCCAAGGGTTCTAGGCAAAATTCTCCTTAGGGATGAATCAGATAAAAGTAGAAAAGAATTTCTCTGGCTCCAGTACCACTTTTTTGCTCTTAATTTATTGAATTTATTCACTTTCCTTTATACTTTCATTTATTCATTCAATATTTATTGGGCACCAGACATTTTTCTACCTTGTGGAAGGTAGTATTACATAACAGGCAAGTACATTAAAGGGAAGGCTGTATATTTAATAAGTATAGATTCCTGTTTTACCTCAAAATATTTTTTATTTGAATCACTACTATTTCAGATGGGTTATCAGCATAAGATGGCTGATATGAGCAATACAAAAGGATTCTGAAGCTTACAAGGAAGTTTGGAAATATGGTATAGTCTTCATTACCTACCCCTCAGAGGTTAAATAGTCAAAGGTTTTACAGCCCTAAAGTAGTTACATACCATAATGTTACAGGCAACATGAGGCAATCAATTGTGATATGTAAAAACAAGCACAGTTATTAATGAAAAAGTATTAGATTAAACCATTATATGTTTTGTGTCCATCACAGTCCATGCATCAATTAATGGTAACAGTATAATTAACTGACCTTTCTATCATTTTGTCTGATAGTTAACAGCAGTTAAGCACATGATCTGGGAAATCAGTCAATTCTGGTTAATGGCTTTCCAATAGATTTGTTATAATACCTTCCCCTTTCTGTCATTTTCATCACCTGTAAAATGTTGATGATAGCACTCCTTACCTACCTGGATTTCTTCAGAAATTACTGGTCAATTACAATAAATGTTATTAGAAGGATAGCCTGTGAATCCATATACATGGTTGAAGGCAATAAATCTAAAGTCTAATTTGATAGCATTTTCTAAATATGGAAAGAGTGGTCTTGGGTTATATTTTTCTCTCTTTTCCTGTACCTATTTCTGCTCTACTCAATGCAGAATCTATGATTCACAGCTGATAATTTTCTTCTTTATTCCACAAGTGTACCTTACTGAGATAATCTACAATGTCCTTTTGGCTCTTGCCTCAGTTGAATCAATGTTGGTCTCCAGGCACATTTATTTCTCACATGAAATAGCTTTCCTATGACATAACTTCCCAATAGCATTTTTCATCTGGGCATTTCTCAAGGTATAGATTAAGGGATTTAACGTGGGAGTTATGATATTGTAGGATACAGCAACTGCTTTATCAATCAATACAGTAGCTGAGGGTCTCATGTACACAAATATACAGGGCACAAAGAATAAGATGACCACTGTGATGTGGGAGGCACAGGTGGAGAGGGCTTTGCGCCTTGCCTCCAAGTTGTAGGTCCTTAGGGAGTGCAGAATGACCACATAGGAGACCACCAAGAGGAGGAAGTTTAACAGGCAGATGAATCCACTGTTGGCAGCAACAAAGAGCCCTAGAGTGTGTGTATCAGTGCAGGCAAGATTAAGCAAAGGATTCAGATCACACATAAAGTGATCTATGATGTTAGGGCCACAGAAGGGTAATCGGAAGATGAAGAGGATCTGTATGGTTGCATGAAGAAATCCTCCCACCCACACCACTCCCACTAGCAGGACACAAACATGCCGATTCATTATAATCGTGTAGTGCAAGGGCTTGCAGATGGCTACATAGCGGTCATAGGCCATCACAATGAGCAGAATGCTCTCAGCACCTCCAAAAAAATGTTCCCCAAATATTTGGGTCATGCATTCATTGAATAGGATGGTCTTCTTTTCATGGAGTGAGTCTATGATCTGTTTGGGGATACTGACAGAGGGAAAGCAGGCATCAATAAAGGAGAGATAGGCCAGGAAAAAGTACATGGGAGACCTCAATGATAAGCTGGTGGTAATGGTGACCATGATGAGGACATTTCCTATCACAGTGGCGATGTAAATGACAAAAACCACAGCAAAGATGATTTTCTGCATCTTTGGATTCTCTGCGAACCCCAGTAGAACAAACTCTGTTACATTGTTCCGATTTTCCATGTGTTTCATGTGATGGTTAATTAAATTACCTGAAAAGAAAACAATTTTTATTAATGCTACCTTGAATAATTGAACTTTCCATTCTACCATGTAATAAATTATTGGACTTTATTTAGTTTTGAATTCTTTAGCCTGTTGTGTGTGTGTGTGTGTGTGTGTGTGTGTGTGTGTGTTTGTGCATTGGAAATAAAGACTATGAGAGAGTTCTGGAAGATTACTCCAATTGCCTCCAATGGGAAGTCTTTGCTAAGGTTATAGACATTAGGAATTTTATTAACAGATAGGCAGGAGAATACCTGTGCACACTTAATCATCCCAGATGACTAAGAGGCTAACTTGAAGTAGTAGATTGCACACACACTTACATCCAAGCCTATAAAGGAGGTAGAAGATTGATGTAAAGTCCATAAATGCAAAGCTACAGAATTTTTCCTTTAATCTGTAGGAAATGGGAAACCACAGAAGGTTATTGAGAATATGATTGGAAGGATGACGAGGAATTTGAAGAAGAGGGATTGTTGGATATTATTCTAGTAAAGATCTTTGTGTGCCTTCGATGAAATGGGCTGAGGGTCAGTAAAGGGGTGGAAGGCAGACACAGGAACCACAGTAGCAGACTATTTATAATAGTTGAATAAGAAGTTACAGGGCATTGGTAATAAGAATGTAAAGAATGGAAACAAGAGCTACTTAAAAGTAGTCATAATGCATGTTTCCTAAATCCAATGATATTAAAATACCTAATAATATATACTTTTAAAAGTTTGATGGCTAGTGATGATATAGTAGCAAATGTTTGCACACATGATCCCTTTTCATATGATAACAACCTGTGTTGTTCGTATTACATCATCCATTTTTCAGATGAGGAAGAAATCTCAGAGACTAATAATAACTATAGTAGCAATGATAATATTACCTAAAACTTACTGAACACTTAATGTGCTTTAAGTGTTTTTGCAGACATTTATTTAATCCTCACTACAAACCTACCAGATGGTTATCACTATCATTTTTATAGTTATTTTTCACATTAGGAAATAGAAGCACAGAGAGGTTAAGGATCTTGGCCAAGGTCAAGCAGCTAATAAAGGGCAGAACCAAGATTGGATCAGATTATACTTGTTAATTTTTTCCCTCCAAATGCTTAACCTATATGCCCTATGTTGTTACATTATAATAAACAATATTGAACTAGTAACCTTTTTTGTTATAAGCATAATAATTATAATTACTTTAATACTACTTCAGAGGCAAGATTATATGGAGAAATTCTATCAGCTCACACACAACATACATGCACTGACATATTGGAACTCCAAAACGTTAAGAAAAATGTGATACTGCTTTCATTGAACAACCCTTTTATTCTGGCCTCTCCATGATCTCCAGATATTCCTTCTTACATCTCCCTTCAAAACATGGACTCCAAAAGATATTAAAAACAATTTTCTGAATGGTTAAGTGTATTGGTTTAAGAATCAAAAAGATCAGATTAGAATTCTAGTTCTTCTACTTGCAATATCTTTGCTGGGGTATATTACTTTGGCACCTTACATTCCTAGTTTTCTCATCTATAAAGTGAGAATAATAATATCCACCTCACAGGCTGCTTTGATATTTATTTGAGGGAACAGATATGAAACATAAACCACAATATTTGGGGCACACATAGAACTTTCATTTTATGACTGTGTATGCACCTAGGAGATAGGAAGAATCGACTGTTTGATCAATAATACAGAGAAACACTTTATGCAATGAGCTCAGGAAGAATTGTCTCCAACTTTGCTCTCAAAGAATCCACAGAGATTGATATTATACAGAGCAGTAGATCTTGGGAGGTATTCTCCATGTTTGTGCTTGGACTAAACAGTTGATGGTTTATGTCATTTAATATTCACATTTATGTCTTTTGTGTATGTTCAGTGTACTCAATTTTTTGTCTATTAGTCTGATGATTAATCTTGTTATTAAAGGATATGTCTCATGGGAAAAGTATGATATCTTCTATCAGACAGCTGAGTCCTACAGTTTGCTTAACTTCTATGAGCCTCAAAATTTTCAACTGTCAAATTAGGTTAATGATAATTATGAATTATCTTTTGAAGAATTAGGATGAGGATGAAATACTCTCTTATTATATCTGAAAAATGTTGAAAAATAATGAGTACTATGTATGGAAAGTAGCAATCTTTAATAAGCATCAGCACTATTGAAAAACTTACCTTAGTGATCTTAGATGATCTCAATGACGTTTGGGGGTGTCCAGAAATAATTCCATATTTAAACTAACCGCCTCTTGTAATGAGTAACTTTCAATATGAAGTATATGTCACACTTGGAAAAAGCATATGCAGATACTTAACTACCAAATGAATACTTGTTAAGAAATTGTATACATTGAACATGTGCAATTTATTTTGATATATCAATTTATCACAATAAACCTGTTTAAAAAAGTGTTCATATGAGTCTAAATCTTTCCATCTAGCCTAAAGCCTCAAAAGTTATTCATAGAAAACCTGCTTGAAGCATGTTTTCTAGTTTTGGCTTTGGAAAGGATTCACTTGAAACACTGTGGAGAAATTATCTTCTGTACATGGCTCTGGTCCAAAGGGCAAGAGGCAGATAATGTGAAGAAAACACATTCTAAGTGTTTACTCTGCCCATGATGAATCTTGGTCTGGAGAGGTGAACAAAGCAAAAACATTTTCACCTTTCCCTGTAGAGATATTTAAAAAGGTTTCCATAAAGCTTCAAAGAACTTGTCTTGTAGCTACTACTTTCTCTCCCAGGAATTAATTATCTCCATTGCTGGAAAGGCTTTGTATTAGAAACAGGTATTCTGGAGAGACATGTTTGAGAAACATTCATTCTTGAGTGGGGAATTATATTCTCTACACTTGGAGGCTAAGTATGTAGGAGTCCCATTGCTCTATCTGAAACTGAGTTGTTAAGAATGTTGAATGTCATGTGAATAGCAGGGTAATATGAAGGCGGCATAATTACAATACGTGGAGCTGTGATGTAGTTTCCCTGTTGACTCAGGTCACAGAAGAGTTTTTGTTTTCTTATCAATATTAAACATTTATTGGAAAACCATATTGATTGTATGAGAGCTAGATCAGTGAGAGCATAAAGTTAATGGCGGCCATTTTAAAGTTCTTAAAACTAAAAGCTGTTTTTATTTTTTTTCTGCCCAGATTTGTTGAAATGTCATGGACAAATAAAATTATGTATATTTAGGTGTATAACGATCTTTTAAAATTGATGTCATAATAGTTTATAATATTGTGAAATTTCAGGTGTATATTATTTTTGTCAGTCACCATATAAATGTGCCCCTTCATGCCTTGTGCCCACCCCCCAAACCCCCTTCCCTTCTGGTAACCACTAAACTCTTCTGTTTGTTTGTGTGTTAATTCATCTTCTACATATGAGTGAAGTAATACGGTGTTTGTCCTTTTCTGTCATGCTTATTTCACTTGCATAATACCCTCAAGGTCCATCTAAGTTGTTGCAAATAGGACAATTTTGTCTATTTTATGGCTGAGTAGTATTCCATTGTATATTTATATACCACATCCTCTTTATCCAATCATCAATCAATAGGCACTTAGATTGCTTCCATGTCTTGGCTATAGTGAATACTGCGATGAACATGGGGGTGCATAAGTCTCTTTCAATTGCTGATTTCAAGTTATTTGGATAAATACCTAGTAGTGATATAGCTGGATCATATGGTATTTCTATTTTTAATTTTTTGAGAAATCTCCATGCTGTTTTCCATAGCGGCTGTACTGGTTTGCATTCCCACCAGCAGTGTATGAAGGTTCCCTTTTCTCCACATCCTCTCCAACATTTGTTCTTCTATTTTGGTGACTATAGCCATTGCAACAGGTGTAAGTTGATATCTTAGTGTAGTTTAGATTCACATTTCCCTGATGATTAGTAATATTGAACATCTTTTCATGTGGCTGTTGTCTATCTGTATAGCTTCTTTGGAAAAATGTCTGTTTATATCCTCTGCCCATTTTTTCACTGGGTTGTTTTTTTGTTTTTCAGTCATGTGAGATTTTTTTATATATTTTGGAGATTAATCCCTTGTCAGATGTACGATTTGCAAATATTTTCTCCCAGTTGTGGGTGGTCTTTTCATTTTGTTCCTGGTTTACTTTTCCTTGCAGAAATTCATTAGTCTGATGAAGTCCCACTTGTTTATTTTTTCTTCCATTTCCCTTGTCTGAGTAGACATGGTATTTGAAAAGATCCTTCTAAGACCAAGGTTAAAGAGTTTACTGTGTATCTTTTCTTCTGGCGTTTTATGGTTTCAGATCATACATTCAAGCCTTTGATCCATTTGGAGTTAATTTTGGTGCATAATGAAAGATAATGGTCTCTTTTCATTCTTTTGTGTGTGGCTGTTTTTCCAACAGCATTTAATGAAGAGTCTTTCCTATCTTTATGCTATGTTCTTAGCAGCTTTGTCGAAGATTGGTTCTCTGTAGATGTGTGGTTTTATTTCTGGGATTTAAATTATGTTCCTTTGATCTTGTGTCTGTTTTTGTACCAGTACCATGCTGTTCTGATTACTATACCCTTGTAGTATATTTAAATTCAGGGGTTGTGATACCTCTGCCTTTGTTCGTTTTTCTCAGGATTGCTTTAGCTATTTGGAGTCTTGTGCTGCCTCATATGAGTTTTAGGATTCTTTGTTCTATTTCCATGAAGAATGTCAATGGGATTCTGATAGGGATTACATTGAATCTGTAGATTGCTTTAGGTAGTATGGACATTTTAATTATATTTATTATTCCAATCCATGTGCATGGAATAATGTCTTATAGCTTTCATTGCATAGGTCTTACACCTCCTTGGTTAAATTTATTCCTAGATATTTTATTCTTTTTGCTGCAATTGTAAATTGGATTGTATTCTTGAATTCTCTTTCTCTTAGTTCATTATTAGAGTGAAGAAATGCAACCTGTTTTTTGTAAATTGATTTTGTAACCTACAAACGTTCTCTACTTTTTCATTATTTCTAATATTTTTCTGATGGATTCTTTAGGATTTTCTGTATATACAATAATGTTTTCTGCAAACTATAAATCAACTACAAGAAAAAAGCTAGGAAAGTGGACAGCTTTTTTCTTGTAGTTGATTTCTAGTTACATAGCATTATGGTTGGAAAAGGTGCTTGATATGATTTCAATATTCTAAAATGTATTGATTCTTGCCTTGTTTCCCAACATATGCTCTATCCTTGAGAATGTTCCATGTGCACTTGAGTAGAATTTGTATTCTGCTGTTATTGGATGGAGTGTTCTATATATATCTGATAAGTCCACCAGTTCTAGTTTATCATTTAAATCCAGTATTTCCATTTTGACTTTCTGTCTGGATGATCTATCCATTGATGTAAGTGGAATGTTGGGGGCCCCTAATATTAGTGTGTTCTTGTTAGTATCTTTAGGTTTATTAATGATAGGTTTGTGTACTTTGGTACTCCTGTGTCGATGCATATATATTTTTAAGTGTTATGTCTTCTTGCTGGAGTGTCCCTTTTATCATTGTATACTGCCCCTCTATGTCTCTCATTATTTGTTTTGCCTTGAAGTTTACTTTGTCTGATATAAATATGGCAACACTTGCTTTCTTTTATTTGCCATTAGTATCATCTTCCCTCCCATCACTCTGAGCCTCTGGTTGCCTTTCGAACTGAGATGTGTTTCCTGGATGCAGCATATTGTTGGGTCTTGCTTTTTAATCCATCACTGCATTCTGTGTCTTTTGATTGGGGTATTAAATCCATTTACATTTAGAGTTATTATTGATATATGAGTGCTTAATTATGGCATTTTATGACTCATTTTGGATGTCTTATGCATTTCCCTTGTTTCTCGTACCATATCGTTCAGACTATGTATTCACTTTTGTAGTTCTCTATGATGGTTTTTTAGTTTTCTCTTTGCTTATTATTTGTGTCTCTATTCTAATTATTTGTTTAGTGATTACCATGAAGTTTGTATAAAAAAATCTCATATACGAGATAGTCTATTTTCTGATAGCCTCTTTTTCCCTTAGGCTTAGCTGATTCCATGTCTTTCCTCTTCCTCTTCTAAGTTATTATTGTCACAACTTATTCCATCTTGTGTTGTTAGTTTGTGGTTAAAAATGATGAGGTTGTATTTGTTTTTTATATTTTCCTTCCCTTTATCTTTAATGTTATAATTAAGTGTTTGCTAACCAGTTGTGATAGAGTGCTACAATTTTCTTACTCTATGTATTTATCACCTTGCTAAAGGCTCTGTAACCCCTTTCCTTTTTTTTCAGATATGAGGGACTTCTTGAGCATTTCTTATAGGGGGAGGCTTGTGGCAATGAACTCCCTTAATTTTTTGTTTATCAGGGCAAGTTTTTATTTCTCTATCATATCTGGAGGCTATTTTCACTGGATACAGCATTGTTGGCTGAAAATTTTTGTCTTTCAGTATTTTGAATATATCACTCCACTCTCTCCTAGTCTGTAATGTTTCTACTGAGAAATTTGCTGCAAGCCTGATAGGGGTTCCCTTGCAAGTTTTCTTCTGCCTCACTTCCCATAATATTTTTTGTTTGTCATCGGCTTTAGTCACCATTACTACTATTTGCTTTGGAGAAGGTCTTTTTATGTCGATATCATTAAGAGTTCTAATAGCTTCCTTCAGTTGTATTTCCAGCTCCTTCCCCATGTTCAGATAATTCACAGTTATTATTTCTTTGAACAAGCTTTCTGCCACCAGGATTGATTTCTAGGTGGTCATTTACCTTCTGGTCTGGAGTAAAAAATAGAAAATGAGGTGAGGTTCCACAAGGATATAAAATTCAAGAGAAGCATGTAATTCTAAAGATAAGGTTTTGCTGAAGATTCTATGATGAAATAAGCTTCATGAATAGTATTGTAACTATCATTATATATTAAATAATATATAAAGATATTTATTTTTATTTAAAGATTATTATATATAATAATTTATAAATATTATTAGAATTATACTTATTATAATAAAATATTAATATATTTTTCCTACTGTTTGCGTGTGTTTGTGCCTTTTCTTTTTTTAATCTTTTATTATTTTTTTAAGTGCAGTAACATTGGATTATAACAATATATAGCTTTAAGATGTACATCATAATATATTTCAAAGTCTGCATGCTCACCACCCAAAAACTAATTATAGTCCATCCCTTCAAATGTGATCCTAATCACCCTTTTAGCCCTCCTTCCTTCCCCCATGGTAACCACCAATCCAATCTCCATTGCTGTGTGTTTGTTTGTCATTGTTTTTATCCTCTACTTATGAGTGAGATCGCATGGTATTTGACTTTCTCCCTCTGACTTATTTCACTCAGCATAATACCCTCAAGGACCATACTGATACTATCTGGTCACAGATTCCAACTGCCACAATTGGGTGGGGGTCAAGAGCTGTGTATTCTCATTCCACCATGATCCTGGCTCACTCTCTCACAGCTGATGCTTTTCTATCATATATGTGTGCACTCTGCCTCAGTGGCTGAGTGGCAGTGTTATGCAGGAGGGAGGGGCACTTTCTTTCACCTGCCCAATCTCTGGGGCATTATCACTCTGACATCCCTATCAGCTGTCCTGGTGTGCAGGCTTGATGAAGACGCCACCTCAATAGCTTAGTCACCTCTTTGTGGGGCTTTCCCACAGGCTGTGAGGAAATTTGGAGAACAAACGTGTTCTTTCAGAGGGATGCCACTCCCCCATCACTTATCAGAGTTGCCTGCAGTCCTGTGCCCTGGGTCACCGCCATTTGAGGAGGGAGAGGAGATCCCCTTACCTCCTTTCACTTCCTGTAGGGGGTCCAACATGTCCACATTTAGACATATGGCTACCTGTATCTCTCAGACATCTTTTGTGTTGTGTGAATGTTCTATTGGTATATGAATGCCTTTTTTATTGTATCTTAGAGAGAAGAGTCTAAGGGAAGGGTTCACTCTGCCATGATGCTGATGTCACACTTATAACTCGATATTTTGATCTTAGTGTACATTCTGGTAATTGCCATATTTGAGCTATTTTGCATATTCATCATTCACATAATTACTATTGTTTTTGTAGTGAGAACACTTAAGATCTACCCTCTTACCACATTTTAAGTATATGATACAGTATTGTTAACCATAATCACATTGCTATACAATATATTTCAAAAAATATATCTTGTGTAAGTGAAGCTTTGCTCTGCATGATCAACATCTCCCTATTTCTCCCTCCCCCAGCATCTGGCAACCAACATTCAACTCTCTGCTTCTACAAGTTTGAGTATTTCACATTCAACAGATACGTAAAAGCATGCAGTATTTTTTATTTCTGTCTCTTGCTTATTTTACTTAGCCTGATGTCTTGCAGTTTATTTGTCACAAATGGTAAGTTTCCTTCTTTGTAAAGACTATACAACATCCCATTGTACATTTATAAGACATTACCCATTCATGCATCAACAGACATATTGGTTGTTTCCATATCTTGTCTATTGTGAATAATGCTGCAATAAAAATGAGTGCAAATATGTCTTCAAGTTATGGATTTCAATTCCTTTGTATACATAGCTGGAAGTGGGAATGATGGATCAAAATTAGTTCTATTTTTAATTTTTTAAGGAATCTCCATATTGTTTTCCATAATAGCTGTGCCAATTTATATTCACACCAACAGTGCACAAGGGTTTCCTTTTATCCATGTCCTCAAGAACTCTTGATGTCTTTTGTCTTTTTGATAATTACTGTTCTTACAAATAGGAAGTGGGGCCTCATATGATTTTTATTTGCATTTCCCTAATGATTAGTCATGGTAAACTCTTTTCCATATATCTGTTGGCCATTAATATTCATTCTTTTGAGAAATAACTATTCAGGTTCTTTGCCCATTTAGTAGCTTTGTAATATATTTAAAAATCAGTAATTGTGATGGCTCCAATTCTCTTCTTCTTACTCAATGTGACTTTGGTGATTCAGATTTTTTGCTATTCCACATGAATTTTTATTCAAAAGCTGTTTTTTGCTTTTCTCAGATGGGTATTGAAGTATCCAAAAACCTTAGAAGGCTCCAGATTGCAGTTATATATGGTATTTATGGACTAATCAGTACGGAATACTGGACAGCATTAAAAATGTGTGAAGATATCAAAAATAGGAGAACATTCCAGTTGTTCAACATGTTAGGCACTTGGTATTGTTAGTTGTTTTCCTTTGAGTCATTCCAAGAGGTATGTCATGGTAAATTATTGTGATTTAATTTTTACTTCCCTGATTTAATGATATTGGGCATTTTCTTTTTCATGTTCTTATTGACAATTTGTACATCTTTTGTGGCATTTATGTTCATGTCCTTTGTACATTTTAAAAATAGGGTTTTCAAAAATTTGTAATTTAATATATTTAGATTTATATAAATTTCCCCTGCTCCTTGGATTGCACTTTAATTCTTAAAAATGGTGATATCTGATGAGAAGATTTAAAACTTTGATAAGGTCCAATTTTTCATTTTCTCTTATGTTATGCACTTATTGGGTCACATCTAATAAATATTAGTCTACCCCAATAAATATCATAGATGATGATGATGATTATTATTATTATAAACCAGCTTTAATATGTAGCAACTGTCTCATTTTGAGTTAATTTTTGTATGTGGTGTAAGGAAGTGGTTAGCATTTATGTTTTTCATTACAGATATCCTATCAACACAATACAATTTTTTAAAATTCTGTTCTTTAGCCATGAATTACCTTGGCAATGTTGTAAAAAAAATGAGTATATTCAAGTTTGTTTCTGTACATTCTATTATTTTTCTGAACATATTTATATCTTTATCATTATGCCAGTACCACACAGTGCTGATTAGAGAAGCCTAAGCCTTGAAATTAGGTAAAGTTCCCCAGCTATTTTTTTAAGAATTAACTGTTATTCTGAGCCCTTTCAATGTTCTACATTTCTGTATACATTTCAGAATAGATTTTTCAGTTTCTGGAATAATCCTGTTGCCGTTTTGATTGGAATTGCATTGAAAATGTAGAATTGATACTAAACATATTGGATTTTTTTCCTTCTAATATGGTATAGCTCTCTATTTATTTGTACATATAAATTTCTCATCAATGTTTTCTTGTTTTCATGCAGAGATGTTGAATTTCTTTTAAAAATATAAACCTAATGTTTCATTTTTTAAAATAGTAGTATACGTAGTATTTTGTCTCTAACTTCAATTTCTAATTATTTATTTCTTTTGTAGAAATAAAATTGATTTTTTATATTGAGGTTGTAACCTGTGTCCTTTCTAAACTCCCTGTTTAGTTTACCTAGTTGTTTTTAGTACATTTAACATTTCTTCAATCAAAATAATGCCATCTGCACAAAATTATTTTTACAATTTGGCTTCTTCCATTCTAAACTACATCTTTTATTTGCTTTTCTTTTCTTATTGCAATGGCTAGAACCTAGAGTATATTATATAATAGTAATGGTGAGTAGATTTCCTTGTGTTGTTCCCAATCTTCAAGGGAGAGTACTCATTACTATGATGGCAATAAGGGATTTTACATAGATGCTTTTTACCAAGTTGAGCAAATTCTTTGCTATTATTTATTTCTCAACTTTAAAAAAAAAGAATTTGAATCTGGGTTGAAATTTTTCAATTTTCATTCATACCTTGAAATCATCACACATCTATTCTACTTTGTTTTTTTAATTTATTAACTTACAATGAGTGATATTTGAATGTTAAGTCAACCTTTTATTCTTTGGACAAGCTCCACGTGGTTATGCTGTACTATTATTTTTAAAAATCATTGATGGATTTGATTTCTTGGCATTTTGTTAAATATCTTTTGCATATGTTCATAATGGACATTTGCTATCAATTTCTTTCTTGTAACGTCATTTGATATTTAGGAAATGCAGGCCTCTTATAAGGTGATAAATAATGTTTTCTCCTCCATGTTCAGAAAGAGTTTGTGTAGGTATTATTTATTTTTTAAATTTTTTGTGGAATTCAAGAGGGAAGCCATTGGGTCTGCATTTATTTTTGAGAAAGATTTTAATTACAAATTCAATTTTTTTAGCTGATATAGGACTATTCAGGTTTTCTATTTCATCTTCATTTAGATTTTGTAATACTTTAACAGCTAGCTGGTTTTAAGTTGTCAAATTTATTGGCTTTAATTTATCACAATGTTTCCTATTATCATGCTTATATCTTTCGAATCTGTAATGTTGTACTCTTTTTCATTCTTCATCAGAAAATTTCCTCTTCTTTCTCTTTCATCCTTTATCTCCCTCGATCACTCCCTATTTGCTCCCCCTCATTATTCTAGCTAAGTCTTTATCAATTTTATTTGTTTTACAAAGAGCCAGCTTTTTGATTAATTGATTTTCTTATTGTTTTTAAATTTTCTCTTTCTTTGAATTTTGTTCTGATCCTTATTATTTCCTGTCTTCTACATAGTTTATGTTTATTTTCCTCTGATTTTTCTACCTCTGTAGCTCAAAACATTTGATAATTGATTTTAGATATTATTTCTTTAGTAATATATACATTTTATGATCCAAATTTTCCTCTAAGTACTTTTAATGTTCCCAAGATGTTCTGATATGTTGTTCTTTTAGTTTAATTTATTCATTATAATTTATATTTGTCTTGTGATTTCCTTTTTAAATTTAGATAAAACTTACATGACATAAAATACCATTTTATCCATTTAAAAATGAAAAATTCCTTGGCTTTTAGTACATTCACAATGTTGTGCAATCATCACAACTATCTAATTGCAGAACATTTCTATCTCTCTATACCAATTAAGCAGTCAATTTCCATTTCCTCCCTCCCCCTGGTAACCATTAATCTTTCTGTTGCTATGGATTTGCTCCTCCTGGATATTTCATATTCATTGAATGATACAATGTATGTCCTCTTGTGTCTATCTTCTTTCAGTTAGTATAATGTTTTCCATGTCCATCCATATTTTACCATGTAACATTATTTCATTCCTCTCTCTGGCTGAATAATATTCTATTGTATGGATATACCACATTTTTATTATCCATTGATCAGTTGACAGAAATTTGGATCACTTTTACTTTTTGCCTATTGTGAATGTTGCTACTATGAAAATGTTCAAATCTGTTTGAAGACAAATTTTTAATTATTTTGGGTATACGTGTCAGAGTTGAACTGCTGAGTCACATTATATTTCTGTATTTAACTTTTTTTCTTTTTCTTGGTGGGGATGATTGGCACTGAAATAACATTTGTGCCAATTCTCTGCATTTTGTATGTGGGATGCTGCCATAGAATGACTTGATGAGTGGTGCATAGGTCTGCTCCTGGGATCCAAATTGGTGAACCCCAGGGTGCTGAAGTGGAGTGTGTCAACTTAACCACTATGCAACCAGGCTGACACATGTATTTAAGTTTTTTAGAAACCATCAACTGTCTCCTCACAACTCTAGCCCATTTTACATTTCTATCAGTAATAATATGAGACTTCCAATTGCTCCATCATTGCCAACACTTTCTAATTTCCTTTTTTCTCTTATGGCCATCTAAAAGATGTGGAGTAGTATCTCATTGTGATTTTTATTTACATTTCCATAATGACTAATAATGTTGAGCATATTTTTATATTCCTGTTAACCATGAGTATATCTTATTTGGAGAAATATCTATTCAAGTTCTTTGTATATTTAAAACTTGGGTTGTTTGTCTTTTTGTTGTTGAGTGATGGGGTTCTTTGTATATTCTTTTTTTAAAATTTTTATTAAGATTATGATAGTTTACAACCTTGTGAAAGTTCAGTTTTACATTATTGTTAGTCATGTTGTAGGTGCATCACTTCACACTTTGTGCCCTCCCCTCACCTCTCCTTTCCCCTGGTAACCACCAATCAATTCTCTTTGTCTCTATGTTTAACATCAGCCTATGAGTGGAGTCGTACAGAGTTCGTCTTTCTCTGTCTGGCTTATTTCACTTAACATAATACCTTCAGGTTCCATCCATGCTGTTGTGAATGGGACGATTTTGTCCTTTTTTTATGGCTGAGTAGTATTCCATTGTTTATATATATACAATATCTTCTTTACCCAGTCACGAGTTGATGGGCATTTAGGTTGCTTCCACGTCTTAGCTATTGTAAATAATGCTACAATGAACCCAGTGGTGCATGGGACTTTTGGAATTGCTGATTTCAAGTTCTTTGGATAGATACCCAGTAGTGGGATGTCTGGGTCATAAGGTATTTCTATTTTAAATTTTTTGAGAAATCTCCATACTATTTTCAATAGTGGCTGCAACAGTTTGCATTCCCACCAACAGTGTATGAGGGTTCCTTTTTCTCCACAACCTCTCCAACATTTGTCACTCTTGGTTTTCGATATTTTTGCCATTCTAACAGGTGTAAGGTGATATCTTAGTGTAGTTTTGATTTGCATTTCCCTGATGATTAGTGATGGTGAGCATCTTTTCATGTATCTATTGGCCATCCATATATCTTCTTTGGAGAAATGTCTGTTCATGTCCCCTGCCCATTTTTTATCAGGTTGTTTGATTTTTTGTTGTTGAGCTGTGTGAGTTCTTCATATATTATGGAGATTAACCCTTTCTCAGGTAAATAACTTGTAAATATTTTTTCCCAATTAGAGGGCTGTTTTTTAGTTTCACTCCTGTCTTCATTTGCCTTAAAGAAGCTCTTTAGTCTGATGAAGTCCCATTTGTTTATTCTTTCTATTGTTTCCCTCGTCTGAGGAGTTATGGTGTCCAAAAAGATGCTTTTGAAACTGATGTCAAAGAGTGTACTGCCTATCTTCTCTTCTAGAAGACTTATTGTTTCAGGCCTCGCCTTTAGGTCTTTGATCCATGTTGAGTTTATTTTTGTGAATGGTGAAAAAGAATGGTCAATTTTCATTCTTTTACACGTGGCTGTTCAGTTTTCCAAGCACCATATGTTGAAGAGACTTTCTTTTCTCCACCATAGGCCCTCAGCTACTTTGTCAAACATTACCTGTCCATAGATGTGTGGTTTTACTTCTGGGCTTTCAGTTCTATTCCATTGATCTGTGCTTTTGTACCAGTACCATGCTGTTTTGATTACTGTAGCTGTCTAGTATGCTTTCAAGTCAGGGATTGTGATCCCTCTGGCTTTGTTCTTCTTTATCAAGATTGTTTTAGCAATTTGGAGTCATTTGTTGCCCTATATGAATTTTAGGATTCTTTCTTCAATTTCTGTAAAGAATGTCATTGGGATTCTGATTGGGATAGCGTTGAATCTGTAGATTGCTTTAGGTAGTATGGGCATTTTAACTATGTTTATTCTTCCAATCCATGTGCATCGAATATCTTTCCATCTCTTTATGTCACCATCAATTTCTTTCAGGAAAGTCATGTAGTTTTCATTGTATAGATCTTTCACTTCCTTGGTTAAATCTATCCCAAGGTATTTTATTCTTTTTGTTGCCATTGGAAATGGGATTGAGTTCTTGAGTTCTTTTTCTGTTAGTTCATTGTTAGTGAATAGAAATGCTACTGATTTATGTATGTTGATTTTATACCCTGCAACATTGCTGTAGCTGTTGATTGTTTCTAATAGTTTTCCTATGGATTCTTTGGGGTTTTCTATATATAAGATCATGTCGTCTGCAAACAGTGATAGTTTTACTTCTTAGTTGCCTATTTAGATTTCTTTTATTTCTTTTTCCTGCCGAATTGCTCTGGCCAACACCTCCAGTACTTTGTTGAATAGGAGTGGTGAAAGTGGACGCCCTTGTCTTGTTCCTGTTCTGAGAGGGATGGATTTCAGTTTTCATCCGTTGAGTATGATGTTTGCTGTGGGTTTGTCAGATATGGCTTTTATTATGTTGAGGTACTTTCCTTTTATACCCATTTTATTGAGGGATTTTATCATAAATGGATGTTGGATCTTGTTGAATGCTTTCTCTGCATCTGTTAAGATGATCATGTGGTTTTTGTTTCTCATTTTGTTGATGTAGTGTATCACGTTGATTGACTTGAGAATGTTGAACCTTCCCTGTGTCCCTGGTATAAATCCCACTTGATTGTGGTGTATAACCTTTTTGATGTATTGCTGTATTCAGTTTGCCAGAATTTTGTTGAGGATTTTTGCCTCTAGTTTATCAGTGATATTGGCCTGTAGTTTTCCCTTCTTTGTGTTGTCCTTGTCAGGCTTGGGGATCAGGGTGATGTTGGCTTCATAGAATGTCTTAGGGAGTGCTCCATCTTCCTCAATTTTCTTAAATAGTTTGAGAAGGAAACATATTAAATCTTCTTTGAATGTTTGGTAGAATTCTCCAAAGAAGCCGTCTGGCCCTGGACTTTCATTTTTGGGGAGGTTTTGGATTACTGTTTCGATTTCTTTACTTGTGATTGGTTTATTCAGATTATCTATTTCTTCCTGCTTCAGTTTTGGGAGGTTGTAAGAGTCTAAGAATTTGTCCATTTCTTCTAGGTTGTCCAATTTATTGGCATACAGTTTTTCATAATATTTTCTTATGATCCTTTGTATTTCTGTGTTATCCATTGTCATTTTTCCCCTCTCATTTGTAATTTTATTTATTTGAGTCTTCTCTCTTTTTTTCTTGGGGAGTCTGGCTAAAGGTTTGTCAATTTTGTTTATTTTTTCCATGAACCAACTCTTTGTTTCATTGATCCTTTCTACTGTCATTTTTGTTTCAATATCATTTATTTCTGTGCAAATTTTTTTTATTTCTCTCCTTCTACTGACTTTGGGCTTGGTTTGTTCTTCTTTTTCTAATTCTATTAGGTGTCATTTGAGATTGCTTATCTGAGATTTTTCTTGCTTAATGAGGTGAGCCTGTATTGCACTGAATTTCCCTCTTAGGACTGCTTTTGCTGTGTCCCAAATGAGTTGGTGTGGCGTGTTTTCATTTTCATGTGTCTCCAGATATTATGTGATTTGTTCTTTAATTTATTCAATAATCCATTGTTTGTTCAGTAGCATGTTGTTTAGTCTCCACATTTTTGCCTCTTTCCCAGCTTTATTCTTTTAGTTGACTTCTAGTTACATAGCAGTATGATCAGAAAAGATGCTTGATATTGTTTCAACCCTCTTGAATTTGTTGAGGCTTGCTTTGTTTCCCAAGATATGGTCTATCCTTGAGAATGTCCCATGCACACTAGAGGAGAATGTGTAGCCTGCTGGTTTTTGATGAAGTGTTATATATATATCTATTAGGTCCATCTGGTCTAGTTTTTCATTTAATTCTATAATTGTCTTGTTGACTTTCTGTCTGGATGATCTATCCACTGGTGTTAATAGGGTGTTGAGGTCCCCTACTATTACTGTATTCTTGTTGATGTCTCCTTTTAGGTTTGTTAAGAGTTGGTTTACAAATTTTGGTGCTCCTGTGTTAGGTGCATATATATTTATAAGTGTTACGTCATCTTGGTTAAGTGGCCCTTTTATCATTATAAACTGCCCCTCTTTGCTCTTCTTTCTTTATTTGCTTTGAAGTCTACTTTGTCTGATATAAGTATGGAGACACCTGCTTTCTTATGTTGATTATTAGCTTGGGGCATCCTCTTCCATCCCTTCACTCTGAGTCTGTGTTTGTTTTTGGTGCTGAGGTGTGTTTCCTGGAGGCAGCATATTGTTGGTTCTTGTTCTTTAATCCATCCTGCCACGCTGTGTCTTTTGATTGGAGAGTGCAATCTGTTTACATTTAGAGTGATTATTGAAATGTGGGGGCCTAACGCTGCCATTTTATCACTTGTTTTCTGGTTCTTTTCATTTCCTTTCTTTCTCGTCCCAAGATTTTTAGACTACTAGTTCGGTTAGGTAGATTTCTATATTGACTTTCTTCTTATTTGTAATTTGTGTCTTTATTCTCATTATTTGTTTAGTGGTTACCAAGTGGTTTGTATAAAACATCTCATAGATGAGTCCATATTCTAATAGACTCTTATTTCCTTAGATTAAGATGTCTGTCCTTTTCCTCTTCCCCTTCTTCATAGTTATTGTCAGATTTTCTTTTCTTCCATCTTGTGTTGTGAGTTTGTGGTTAAAATGACAAGATTATATTTATTCTTGGTGTTTCTGTTCATTTTACCTTTAATGTTATACTTAACTCTTGCTAACCGGTTCTGATGGAGAGATGCAACTTTATGATTTTGTTTTTCTACTTATCTCCTATGCTCTGGGTTTTGTAGCCCCTTTCCTTTTTTTGATTCTTCAGGTATGAGGGTCTTCCTGAGCATTTCTTGTAGAGCAGGTCTTGTGGCAATGAATTCCCTTAACTTTTATTTATCTGGGAAAGTTTTTATTTCTCCCTCCTATTTGAAGTATATTTTCACTGGATAGAGTATTCTTGGCTGCAAGTTTTTGTCCCTCAGAGTTTTGAATATATCATTCCACTCTCTTCTAGCCTGTAAATTATCTGCTGAGAAATCTGCTGACAGCCATATGGGAGTTCCTTCATAGTTTATTTTCTTCTGCTTTGCTGCCCTTAGTATTTTCTCTTTGTCATTGACTTTTGCAACCTTCACTACTATATGCCTTGGGGTTGGTCTTTTAACATTGATAAAGTTTGGAGATCTATTCACTTCTGTCACATGGAGTTCCATCTCTCTCCACAGGTTTGGAAATTTCTCAGCCATTATTTCTTTGAACAGGCATTCTGCCCTGTTCTCCTTCTCTTCTCCCTCTGGTATACCTACAATCCTTATGTTGCATCTCCTAATTGAGTGGGATAATTCTCAGAGAGTTTCTTCATTTCTTTTTAGGCTTAGTTCTCTCTCCTCCTCCATCTGAAGCATTTCTATATTTCTCTCCTCTAAATTGCATATCTTGTCCTCTTTAACATCAGTTCTTTTACTTAAGGACTTTATATTTTTCTTTATCTCAGTAATTGTGTTTTTCATGTCTAACAATTCGGATTTTGTTTAAACATCTTTCTGAGTTTTCTTGTAACTCATTGAGCTGTTTTATGATGGCTATTTTGAATTCTCTATTATTTAGATTTCAAATTTCTATGCCTTCAAGATTGATTTCTGGGTGTTTTTCTTTTTCCTTCTGACTTGGAGTATTAATATACTTCTTCATACTATTTGGTGGAGGGGATTTGTGCCTTATCATAGTGACAGTAACAGGAAATAGATTCCACCTTCTGCCACCTGGAGGGGCAGGAAAGAACTGTGCATTCCGAGCCCACCATGGTCCCTGGTAGCTGTGACTGTCCAAACCTGTGCCATTCCTTGGTACCACAGCAACACTATGGGCTCTCCCATTGAAAGAGAAAGCAGTCACACAGGTGCTCAGGACTGTTGCCACTTGTTCCCACAGTCCTTCCAAGGCATGCTCCCACCTTCTGGGATGCAGCAGTGCTATGGGCATTTGTAACAGCCAGGAAGTCATTTACTCGGGTGTGTAGATTGGCCACCACCTCTTCCTAGGTTGCACTGGTGATTGTGCTTCCTGGATAGTGACTCCTCACTGGATCTGAGCCTGGGCCACTCCCTGGGACTGAGGTAGCATTGTAGGCTCTCCCACAAGATGGGAGTGAGATCTCATGGGAGCTCAGGGCTGCCAGTACATGTTCCCTCAGTTGCATCAAGTTGCACGACTACCCTCAGGGCCACAACATACTATGGACACTTCAGCCATGAAAGCAGTTTCATATGAGCACAGGGGTGCTGGGAAGGCAGAGAGTGCTCACCTTTCTCCACCACCTTGCTGGGGGTAGTCCATTCACCTCCAGATGTATAGCTATGTGAGTCTCTCAGGTATTCTGTTGTGCTGTGTGGGTGATACTCCATTGATCAATGGATGTCTATTTAGTTATATTTTGAAGGGGGAACAATAAAGGTAACAGCTCACCCCACCATGCTGCTGACATCACACTCATATATCCTGATTTTTATCCCTGTTATTGTTACTTGGAGTTGTCATGTCAAAGTCTTCCAAAAATAATACTATTCACCAAATGATATCAAGCATTTGACATTATCAGAATTTATGTAGTTAACTCCTTCTCTTTTAGAGATTGCTATAGACTGAAAGTTTGTGTCCCCCCAAATTTACAAGTTAAATCTCTTATAATGTGGTGGAATTTGGAGGTGATTTTTGGGGAAATGATTAGGTCATGAAGGTGGAGCCCTCTTGAACATTATTAGTGTCCTTATAAAAGAGACCTGAGAGAGCTCACTTGACCCTTCTGCCCTTGAGGACATGGCAAACAGATGGCTGTCTATGAAATAGAAACTGGGTCCTCACCAGACATGAAATCAGCGAGCATCTTGATCTTGGACTTCCTAGCTTCCAGAACTGTCACAAAGAAATGTTTTTGCTTAAGCCACCAGTCCATGGTATTCTAAAATAGCAGCCCAAAGGGACTAACACAGACATTTAGTTAATTTTCAAGTTTGTATAGTTATTTCCATTGATAAGACTGAAATCTTCATTAATTGCCTATGTTCCTTGGTCTATAAGCTTCCAGAAGTCAGGGAAATTTGCTTAGCTGTCTTTCTGTTCCCTGTTCTTTGCAAAATGTCTAGGACATAGAATTCACTCCATAAACTTTGTTGTTACTTTTATCCTAGAATTCTTTTTCTATTGGAGTAAGAATCTTTACTGATGAATTTTGATGAACTCTTTCTACATTAAGTATATAATACATACTACAAACATTTATTCTTCTTTGACATGCGTTGCAAATATTAACCTTATGCAATTTATGCTATATCTGTGGGTGTTTTTATATAAAGATTTTATATTTTAATATCCATCTACTTTTTTATTTCTTCTATCACATCACTCTAGGATAATTCCATTTTATTCAGTGATTTTGTAAATTTAACCTCTTGGTTTTTTCTTAATAACTTTTCAAAAAAACTTTTTTAAACCCATCTAGTATTTAAGAAATAAATAAGCTTATTTCCTGAAACAGGTAAAACAATTTGTCAACATTATTATTAATTTCAGTAACAATTTGAAATTTCTCTATGTAATATGTCAAGTTTTGTACATTTATAAAGTTTAATTTTGAAGCCATTTTTCCTCCTTTTTGTCCTGCTCCTCCTTCTTATTTTTTTTTCCTTTTCTTCTCCCCAAAGCCCCAGGTACATAGTTGTATATTCTACTTGTGAGTGCCTCTGGTTGTGCTATATGGGATGCCGCCTCAACATGGCCTGATGAGCGGTGCCATGTCTGTGCCCAGGATCTGAACTAGCAAAATCCTAGGCCGCCAAAGTGGAGCATACGAACATAACCAGTTGGCCATGGGGCTGACCTCCTTCTTCTTATGCTCATTTTCCTTCTTCTTCTTTGATGTATTCCCTTACCACTAACATACTGTTTTAGTGGCCAAGGATTTTCAATGTGTATCTATATTTAGTAGGGATAGTCTCTCCTACTCACTCATCTTTTTCAAAACTTTTCTGTAATTCCCAATTATTTATTTTTCCTGATAAATGGTAGGACCATTTTGTAAAGTTTCAAAACTTCCAATAAAAATATATTTAGAATTTCATGACTCTATACAGTTATTTTAAGCCAAATGGCATATTTTAATATCTTATTTTCAACTGATAGTGAGTGATCTCTAGCATCTGGGACTTCTTAAATCACATTCATGGTATTTTGGAAGTGATGACTGGAAGGACCTATGGGATCCCTCTCCCTGTCCATTTAGATACAGGGCCATAAGCAGTATAGTCATATTTTGTACATGATGCTCAGGGATCCCGGTTTTAGAAAATTGAAGATATCAGACCAGCTAAGGCCTATGTCCACAATTACCATACTGTCAATTTTACAGTCTTCTATTGATCAAAGCAGTCACATGGCCTGCCCAGATTTGATGTAGTGGAGAAATAGATGACAACATTTGATGAGGGAGTGGTAAAGTCACATTACAGAACAGCATGTTGGAATGGAGATAGTGTCATATCCATTTTTGGAAAATACAGTTGTTTACATCTCTGAAAAGGCATGCTAAATTTCATTTAGGTTGAATTGAATCTATAGATTATTTTGGAGGGATTATTATCTTAATAATGTCTACTTTTCTAATTCCTGAACAAAATATATCTATTTAAGTATATTCAAAATTTATTTTTGAAAAGTAGCTTTTAGTGTATGGATGCTGCTCATCTTTTCCTAGATATTTATGTTTTCAGATGCTATTTTAAAGGGTGTTTAACATTTTTCTTTCAAATAGGTACTGATGCTAATACATAGAAATATAATTTAATATTTTACTTGGACCTTGAGTCCTACAAACTTGCTAAAATCACTTATTTCAAGTAATCTCTGTAGATTTATTCAGATTTTCTATGGCACAGTCATGTTGTCTACAAAAAAGGGACAGTTCATTTCTTCAGGAGATACAAAAGTGCTTACCTTTTCAATTTTGAGTCACTTTCAGAAGGAAGTTTTTCCTATATTTAACCTATTTTATCTGACTTGCTGAATTTATTGGAATAATATTTTAAATAAAAGCCTTAATTATTCATTTAAAGTCTGAGGGCTATGTATGATGTTTATCTCCTCTTTTATTTTAGATATTGGTAATTTGGATTTTTCTCTTTTCTCTTGATCACTCTTGCTAGAAGTTTATCATTGTTGGTATAAAAGTACCCAATATTGGCTGTTTGGTTTTCTCTATTTTATGTTTTCTAATTTATTGATTTTTTTTATCTTTATTATGTCCTTTTACTTTGGCTTTACTTTACTCCGCTTGTTCTGGCTTCTTAAGATAAAAGTTTAGATAGCTGCTTTTAAGGCTTTATTACTCCTTCCATGTGAAGTGCAAAACCATATATACTGCTCAAACTACTGTTTACTGGGAGGATTCTCCTTTACTACAATCCTTCAAGACCATCTTCAAGTGAGAATGCAGTGCAATTGCCTGCTTTGGGTGGTTGCTGCCATACTATGCCGATTTACTCATATACTTGCTCTCATTTTTATTCTTTCCATTCGTCTGTTATTTGGGTTTCACTTTGTATCATGTTAATAACTTCTTGAATATATGTTTAGTACATGGATGTTTCAAGATTTATCATTTTCTAATACACAAAAATAAGATTCTAGCTGACTCTCACAAGTTTTGGTATGTTTTATTTTTATTACTGTTAAGCTCAAAATGATTTCTGATTTCTGTTGTGATTTACTTTGCCCGTGGGCTACTTATAAATGTACTGTTTAATTTTCAAACACAGGAATTTTCCGGTTACTTTTAGATTTTTATTTTCTAGCTTATTTTCTTCATGTTCAGAGACATGCCTTGAGATTTAATTCTTTGGAATTTGTTGAGAATTTCTTTATGGACCAGCATATAATCAATTTTGAAAGAAATTTTCCATGTGCACTTAAAGAGAGTATGTATTTTGCAGTTGTGGGGTGCATTGCTTTCTTCTGTCAATAGATCAAGTTTGTTAATGATGTTGTGTACATTTTTTTGAATGTTTATGAATTTTTGTTGTGTGCATGTTCTTGCAATTATGGAAAGTTGTGCTAATATCTTTCTCTACTACTGTTGATTTATCTTTTATTCCTTTCACTTCAATCTATTTAAAAATATGTTACGATGCTATGTTTTAGGTGCATACCAAATTATAATTGTTATATATTTCTGCTATATTGACCTTTTTGCCATTTTAAAACTTTTATATCTGGATAAGCTTCTTGCCTTGAAGTCCACATTTTTCTGATATTAGTATAGAAACAGTATACTTTTTCAGTTAGAGTTTATGCACTTTGTTCCACTATTTTATTTCCACCTTTTATCCCCATATTGAAGATTTTCATCTCGTAAGGCTCATGCAATTGAATTCTGTTTCTGTTTGGCACTTTGAATGTATCGTTCTTCTAACTTCTTGCTCTCATTCCTTTTAAGAAGTTGGTTGTCAGTACTGTTGTTACTTCCTTGCATGCACTGTGTCCTTAAGATTTTCTCTTTGTCTTTTGGTTTTATTATGCTGTACTTTTTCTATTTATCCTTTTTTGAAAATTTATCATCTTAAAATTTTATTCTTCATGAAATGCGTAAATCCCCATAAATATAGTTTAATGTCTTTCAATCATTTTGTAAAAATCTTTCAGCCATATCTCTTCAAATATTTTGCCCACCCTAATCTCTTTCTTTTCTCTTTCTGGAATTGTAATTAAATTAAATGTATGTTGGAGCTATCCACTGTACCTTTTAAATGTATGTTATGTTATTTTCTTCATTGTCCATCCTTTTATCTCTCTGCTTTTGTTTGCATAGTCTCTTCTCATCCTACTTTCCATTTACTAATTCTCTATTCATATGTGTCTAATTTGCTGTTAAACCCAATGGCTGAGTTCTTAATTTCCATTACAAAATATCTTAGTTATCAAATTTCTTTGATTTAATTTATTATCAATCTTGTGCTTTAATTACTTTAACACACTAAGTTTATTTTAAATTGCTTTTTTTTTCATAGTCTGGATCATCTATAGCTGTTTCTATTAATATTTCTTTACAATTAGGCCTTATATTCTTCTATGCTTTGTTATTTTTGTTTTTGTGCCAGATTTTATATTTAAAAAGTTGTAGAGATAATTCAAGGATTTCATGATGATTTATTTAAAAGAGGATTTCTTTTTGTTTCTAGCTGTCAGCTAGGCCTGGGGGAAAAAAACCCCACAGATAACTTAATCTAATCAAGAAATTAGATGATCCAAGTTGTCTTGAATTTCTCTGAGGACTAATCTATTTTCTATTCACCCTGACTCTAAGAGTAAACCCTTTTGTTGTCTCAAGTGAGAGTCTAGTTGTTTATAAAAGCCTCTTTTTCTTGATAGACCTTGAATCCCTTTGTTGTCCCCCAGGGTAAGGTATATGTAGGAAGCATCTGTAGGCATCTGTAGCATCTGTAGGAAGTTCCATGTAGCTTTTGCCTTTCACACGTGCATTTTATGATTTTCTGGCTCTTCCAGTTGTTCTTATTGGGAGATATGGTGCAGAACGTGCCATTCTTGATTTTCCAATGACAAATATTCTCTCTCCATTTAATTTTCTAGTTGCGCAATGGGTGTGGCTTACAGAGAATTACTGTGGGTTATTGCATATTCTGAGACAATGTGTAAAACAGTGAATGTTTTCAGTGTATTATTCTTATTGGAGCACATAAATTCAGCTTCTAGGTTGCTGTAGACATCACCTATCTAACAAATTCTTTCACTTCATTCAGTTACATAGAAAGCATTAATAGTTCTTGCATTCAGCTGGGACATAGATATAGAGAACTGTACCTATGCATATATTAGTTCACCATCTCTGAGTTATAATTTAGTTCACAGTAACCTTGATCATACCAGATAGTTCTTCTAAATCAAGGATAACTTCTGTATCTTTGGCCATTCACCAGTAAGAGAGGAACACTACTTAGATGTATTGTTTAAATCTTAGGAATAATGTATGTAACATTCAGGGTTGATGTATTTCCTCCATTTATTAGGTAAACTGAAAACCTCCAACTTCTGGTGTGGTTTAGCACATAATAAAGATCTTCAGCTCATTCATATAGGTATTTGATGACTCTTTATCTAACACCATTATGACCTAGAAAATGCAACATTAAACTAAATATAGTGGAGATGAGCATGCTCAATGGAGCCCATAGTTAGTCATATTAAGACAAATAACAATGGAAGCTCTCAGAAATTTGGTGTACATGCAGGCTCTTGTTGAAAAATAATACCTTGCCTCTAGAATCAGTTAATCAAGTGATACTGGATTAACATTAAGGGACTGAGTTAATGGACTGAAAATCATTATGGTTCCACCTGACATTGATTCAGGCCTTGATGAATAACATCCACACCAAGCCAGAACTACAGGTATGTGATTACTTGTCTTTTCAATAGTTAAATGATAATCAACTTCAATTGCTTCCCAGTCTCAAGACTTTCTGCTTCTGAGCCTCAGGGCCTCTTGAGCAAAGACTCTAATAGCTAGAGTAAGAACCTTCTTTATTGGGGATATGAATGGATAAGGAAGGCTGAAACAGATTTTCCTTTAATTTGGGTTGAAATATAATTTGCCTTACCTAAATACTTCCAAATATGGAGCTCACAATTTATTCACTTTGTTTAACAATTTTTTTTTTCAAATTACTGGCTTTTTATATTTGGCTGTTTTCTACTGTTTCTTGGCCAAGAGAGACATCTTTTTTTTTTCTCTAAGGATTGTTTTAGGGGAGAAAATTGTGCAGAAGAGGTTACTTTATTTGAGTTTATTCCAAATGGTCTAATAAAATACTCTATAATGACTTTACAGTACCTTTCATTTAAAACAGTAATGATGTAAAAACCATCAGCTGTGCCCACACAAATAAATGGAAGAATGATGTTCCTGATAGAATGGCCCAAGAGATTTCCAGATTAGAGTCTATCTTCAACAAGTATCTAGTCCTCCGGGTGTTTTCTTGTTATATTTTCCTCTTCATAGATACCTCTCATTGCGTGTAGAAATTTAGGTAAGTTCCCAATTTCCTGGGATGAAGTTGGAGTGAGGTAAGGACATGTTTTTAATTAGGGGGGAGCAGCCTTAGGGATACGCTGTTTGAATGGTTGAAAGGCTAAGGAGTTCTACCATTACCTGTGGGAATGCTCAGGCACTGGCTATTGTAGGAAGTTAAATCTCACCATTTGCCTTTTTAGCAACAGAGACATATTAATGGTCAGAGACATGAATGTTATCCTAAATCATCAAAGTAAAGTACTTCTTGGTAGTCTAGCTGTAATTGACTGAGAAGAGATACATTCAAACAACCAATATCAGTGATTCTAAATTTGTGGGGTTTTTGTTTTGGCAAATAATGGGCTTGGCCAAATTAATTTCCACTAATTAGGTCAGTTTTTACGTAGTCATAAGAACATATCATCTATGATTTTCTTTGAAGAAATTTTCTCAGAATATCAAAATGTTCAATTATCTCTTCACAGTAAATATTTATGTTGTATTTAAGTGTCTTTATATTCTAGGCATCCATATTGACTACTTCTAAATTTATGTAAAAAGACTGAGATGATGGGGAGCCTGCATGGTCATCTGGAAAGTGTGGCCACTTGAAACTATCTCTAGATCCACTTATCAGCCATGCATTATTATGTATTCTATGGTAACACATAGATACATGAGGTACCTCCAGTTACCTCATGTAAAGTAAGCAAAAACTGATTTTAAAGACCAAGCAAAAAGACCCAAGGGGTGACTTCTTGCAACAACCAACAAGGAATACTCATTGAAAAGTCATATATTTAATTTTAAATATATCTAAATATAGCTAATTCTTAAATATCACATATTTTCTTGGGAGGAAGTTTGAACTGAGTAAAGTAAGCTAGCAAAACATGGAAATTAAGCAGAATATAAAAAATGTATTTGCTTTTTGTATTACAGCTTGACAGATGTTTATGGTCCGTTTTACCAAAGAACAAAGAAAACATGTAACACACTAGAAATACACTAATGGATTTATAATCTTGCTTCATGGGCTATTATATTTTGTGTGATATGCTAATATTTATAATTACTCTTAGATTGATAATTTAATGTCATATATCATAGCAAGTTGATATGGAACCTGAAGCGAGTTCGCTCACCCATGGTGCAGCAAACCAATCTCTGACACAAGGTGTAGTGGAAGACAGTAGGAATTTTATTATTTCACAATACTGAGCATGGAGAGAGGGCAGCTAACACTGAAATCCCAAACTCCCTAAAAAGCTAAAAAGAAGGGTTTTTATTTGGAGTTTTAGGTAGGGGAAGGGGAGCATACGGCCTTGTTGGTTGGAGCTTTCCCACCAGCATGTGTTTGGCTTTGAGACTACTTGCAGAGAGGAGGGAGCCTGTTACCTTGCTGGTCAGCAGCTTTCCCACCAAACTGTATCTCTTTGTAGGGAGGAGATAGTGAATGCAGTTGCTTGTCCTTGGAAGTGTCTGTCTCCATGGAGGATAGTGGATTCTGGAGCCAGGAAGCCAGAGAGTAAGAAAGGAATAAGTGTTTTGCTTTTAACTCTGCATAGGCTGGGTTTAATGTGGGGGAACCAATATCAGTTTCGGTATCAAAGTGTGTTAGAATATAAAGGAATGAATGGCTATTCCGTTCTGGGGGCTGGATCAGAGCTTGTGTGAATATTTTTTAATTGTCACAGCAATCATGTTTTTACATATTCATAAAGAAACCCATGCTCAAGTAAGGACCTTGATAACTGTCACTTAGTGAGGCATAAAATTGTAATTATAAAGTACGGTAGTATTTTTCTACATATAGAATTTTAATTTGGCTTTTTTAGCAAACGTATTCTTAAGAACCTATATTAAATGATATTTTTAAACTAGAGAAGTGTTAACTTAGTGGTTTAAGTTGAAAATCTAGTAATACTGTCTTTTGGGTTTTGTACTATCAAATCTTTGATGACTTACACTATGGAGAGTAGTTTATATACCAAATTTTCACATGTAGATAATTTACCTGGCTAATGAAGATTAATCCTGGTGAAATCCAATATTGATGATTGATAAGAATAATAGGAGTAGGTTCTGCAGAAAGTAAGGAGTGAAAACATTTATTGGATATACATGACCTTCTACTCTTATGTTCTTAAACAGGTGTGCATATATCAATGTAGAGTTTCCAGAGTGATAGAATTTCTGAATTCAGTGAAAGCAGTGGTGTGAGTGAGCTTGTGGAATGTTCCTTCGAGAGGGCTTCTAAAGAAAGCTCACTTTTCTGCAGATGTCCTCCTCCCACCAAATCCATTTGAAGAGAATAAATTTGTCTACTTTTGAGCCTTAGTAATTGTGGAATTTTTTTGAGCAATGGAAAATCTGAAAGTTTAGGGATGCATTTGCAGTTTTACAATTCTTCTCTCTTGTTTAATTTTGTCCTAAGCAACAGATGTAGAGCCTCTGAGAGATCAATGTTTCTTTTTTTTTCCTTTAGAATTTTCTTTTCTTTTTCTTTACTAGGATGTGCTCTGTGTTTATTTGTTATGGCTTCCCAAGGAGCCTCCTGAGTGACCCCTGGATGCCTCAGAGTATTGGTCTTCCAGCACTTCCTCACTAAAGGATGTATTTGTTAAGAAATAGTTTTTAAGAATATGAACTCACTTAGCTGTCACATTAATATTCATATTGCTTGTGGATATCCATTTATTAAATATAATTTCTCCTTCCTGATTTGATCTTTCTTTGCTCTAATTTTTCAATGTCAACTAACCTTGAGGCTCTGCACAAAGGAAGTGAAGAGTAAAGTAGAATTATAAACTACTTGCTGGAGCAATGAAAGCATGCCCCAATACACACACATCACCCCTCACAGATCCTGGGAGACTGATTGGATTAACACATTTAAGGAAATCTTCATCCAGTAATTAGCTGACCACTAAACGAATTGAGCAAAGCTTCAGGGGAAACACATGAGAAAGAATGCAGATGTTAAAATTAGTTCAGGAAAGCCAATGAAAGAACAAGTTGCCACAATAACAAACAGGAACTACAAGAAATTCTGAGTGGTAGTGGTGGACCAAATATGATTTCCAGAGTTGCCCCATTATATTACTTAAATTTCCATTTTTCATCAAAAAAATAAGACGTGCAAATAAACAGGAGTATGTGGTTTATACAAAGGAAAAAAGAATCAGTCAATACATGCTGTCCCTAAGGCAGCCTAGATGGTGGACTTATTAGACAAAGACTTTCAATTAGTTATTTAAAAATATTCAAAGAACTAAAAGAAACTACTAAAAGAAACCATGTCTAAAGAGCTAAAAGAAAGAACTATAGAACAATGCTTTAACAACTAATGACTTATGCCAATAAATGGATAAAAATTTTAAACAAGAGAAAAAATAAATTCTAGACTTGAAAGTACAATAATTGAAATGAAAAATCCACTAAAGTGGCTCAATACTAGAATAAACAATTGATGAGTTTAAAGATATATCACTGAGATTATCCCGTCTGAGGGACGGAAAGAGAAAAAGAATGCAGAAAAATGAACAGTCTCAGAGACCTGTGGGACAACCACAAGAATACCAACACACACATATGAGAGTGCAAAAATAAGGAGCCAGAGATGTAAGTAAAAAATATTTGAAAAAATAATGATTATGTTTTCATAATTTGATGAAAAACATTTATCTGCAAGTCTAAAAAGCTCAGTAAAGGCCAAGTGGGATAAACTTGAAGAGATATACCAAATACATTATAATTGAACTGTGAAGATGAAAGAAAAAGAGAGAACATTGAAAATAGTAAGAAGAAACAACTCTACCTACCTACAAGTTCTCCTCAATAAGATTCATAGCCAATATCTCATCAAAAACCATGGAGGCCTGAGGACAGTGGGATAACATATCCATTGTGCTGAAGAAGAAAAAAAAGGGCATTGTCAGTCCAGAATTATACATCATGAAAAACCATCATTCAAAAATGAAGAAAAAAATATATTCCCAGGTAAACAAAAATTGAGAGAAATAATTGCTAGTAATCTTGCCCTAAAACAGATACTAAAGGTGATCCTTCAGGCTGAGATGAAACCTCACTAGATAGTATCTTGAATCCACAGCATGAAATAAAGAGCATTGGTAAAAATAACCACATGGGAAAACATAAAAGACAATATAAATATAGATATATCTGCTTTTAGACCTTTTATTATGTGATTTAAAAGACAATAGCATAAACAATAAGGCAATACCTATGTGAATGCTCTTATGATATATAGACATGTACTTTGTATGATGATAAGAGTACAAAGGAGGGGGAAAAGGAATGGAGCTATATAAAAGAAAACATTTTATTTAATCACTTATCATAAAATTCAACATTTTATAGCCTAAAATTTGGTGGATTTTAGTGTGTTAACACAGTTCTGCCACCATTGCTACTATCTAATTCCAGAATGTTTTCTTCATTCCAAAAAGCAATCAAGGGCAGAGGATTCTGGGAAGATGATGGAGTAGGAATCATTGGGAATCTGCCTCCCTACCTGGACAATAATTGCACTGGCATAATCCGTCTGATAGAAATTTTTGGGAACTCTGGAGTCTCTTAAAGACTTACAACTTCCAGGGGAAAGCTTGGTTGGTGAATTGTCATTAATTTCAGTTCTTGGCAGAGTAGCAGCTCCACATCCCCCCTATCCTCAGCCGTGTGGCAGGCAGCTGTGCACGTGATCCTGTAGCAGATCGACACAGCTTTTGGGAGCCAGAGAGGGCAAAAATGACCCCACGCTCCATATCACAATCTGTGCTCTGATCACTGATTAATGTTTCTGATCACAGAGGTGCGGACAGACAGGTGGTGGCCATTGTTGTTGCATCTCCTCCCATTGTTGAAAGCTCTTACTTCTCTGTCTGAAGTGAGTTCCAGGATGTTTAAAGGGGGGTGATACCTTTTTCTCTCTTTCCTTTCTCTCTTTTTCCCTTTAAGAGCAGGATATCAAAGAATAGGACATTAAAAATCAAGTGCATATACTAGGGAAACTAGAAAATCACCCTTCACACCTAGGGGCAGGATAAGGCTCAGAAAAAACCTGGGAAGATGTTAAAGTTTACACCTTAGGCTGATCCTTGGCACAGAGACAGTCTACAACAATAAAAAACAAAATAAAACAATAACAACAGCAACTAAATCAAAAAGAAAACCAAAAATCAGCAAATCTGGGCAAGAGGGGAGAATGTGAGTTCCAGAGTTATCACACTGTTAGTCTCAAAATATCTAGTTTTCAACATAAACTCATGAAGCACAGAAATAAACAGGAAATTATGGCCGGTTTAAATAAAAAAATAAATAAACCAACAGAAATTATCGCTAGAAAGACCCGATGACTAGACAAAATCTTTAACACCACTGTCTGCAAGATGTTCAAGAAGTAACAGAAGATGTGGCAAAAGTCAAGAAAATATGTATCAATAAAATGGAAATATCAATAAAAAGATAGAAAACCTCTTTATCAATAAACCTTCATAAAAAGATAGTGTGTTTTCAGAGCGTGTGTAAAGAGATTCAGATTTAATGACCTGACATTTTTATGTAAAGCCCATCTGAACATCAAGTGTCAGATATTTCTGGATTTAGTGTTTGTGTTTTTTTCTTATATTACTTTACAACATTTTCTTTCAAATTATGCCTCCTAGTTACTTGCTTCCATATTCCTTTTTAAGAAATATTGTTCTCTTTAGGGCAGAACTTCTGAGTTGGAATGTTTTATGTGGATGTTATCTTGTCTGTGTTGAATTAAAACTTTTAGTAAATTGATTCGCAACAACCTTGTGCTATTTTCATTAAATTTATCTGCCACACACAAACAATTAAGCTTTTTAATTCATTCCAGTGCCCTCTTGGATTTGAGAATTTCAAATATAAACTGATTCATTGAAAATAAAGGGTTCTTGTTCATGCAATCTATGTCTTTGCTATTAATAAGTGACTTGTTCTTTGCTGTTAGATTGCTATTTTTTTCACTTGATTTCTCTAAAGTGATTGGCCAGGAGAAGCCTCTGAAAATATAGAATTCACTGGAAGGATCATGTCGAAGTTCTCAGTTCTCTAGAGCATGATTCCTCAGTGAATTTAATTTTGAACAATCAACCTTGGGGACAAACTGTTTTAACAACTCAGTGAAGTGATTTGTTGTTCATTGGTGATTAAGTGCCCAGTCACATCTTTCCTTGCCTAAGAGAAGATTTATTCTTGGGTATTAATACTACTATCAAGATGTACAATAACAGCTATTACTTTACGGGACATGAACTACATTAAAACTGTCATATGAATGCTTTAAAAAATATCTAAAACAAAGCCTATTTCTTTTATTATCGAGCTTTCTGCGTTATTGACTAAAAATGCTATCAAAGATTTGTTCCATTAATTTGATTACTTAAGCATAATAATTGGGTTTAAAACTTGATTCTTGATGCTTATTCTCCATGACAACTTTCAAAGTTGGTGATTCATCACTCACACAAGCTATATTCTTGATGCCAATCTGGATAATTTCATAATCAAAACTGTAATATGCTTATGAATGGTGAAGAAGATGGTCATGCTTTGTGCAGGTGTAGAGAGAGATATCTGTGTGTGAGAAAGCATTTCTAGCATTTCTAGTGACTATGTGCACCCTGATCTTTCTCTGCAGTCACACCTGGATTCATTTGGTGGCAGTCCTGACTTATCTCCATCAAACTAAACTGTCATCTTCCCAGACAAATGATAGAATTTTAGAAGCTTGGATTTAGAACAGGCGACCGAAGAGGAAATAGAAAACCCAGGCAACGTATTCACAAAAACTCTTCACTGCTATGAGAATAGACCAAAGTAGACTTAGTTGGAATGAACTATGGATCTTTCTTGAGAAGCAGGTTTTGTCATTTGATCCAAAAAATTTTATGCCAGAAGCCCCTAGAATAAGGTAGCACGTGCATTTTCTCCATTTTATAGAATATTATCAGAATAATCACAATGGAAATAATTTTCTCCAATATTTTGTATTATAATTGTTTAAATGTATACTGAAATACAGAGAATGCAGAGCAGAACATAGCATATAACATAACACAATACACAATATAACATGGCACATATATGTTCTTTAAAATAGCTTTTTTAGGTTTCTGTATAATATAGAGAATTGAAAAATTATTTATTTTGGATATTAGTATATTGAAGATAGTAATGATTACTATAGCTTTTTATAAATTATTACCTTGTGTATGGTATTTTTAAATGTCCTGGTTATGTGTAGATGTTTTATTTCTGTTGGTAACTTTTTTATTGTGGTAAAACATACGCAACACAGTATTGTGCATTCATCACCGTTATCCATCTGCAGAACTTTTTCATTGTCCCAAACTGAAACTGCACTCACTAAACAGTAACTCCACATTCCCTCCTCCCCTCAGCCCCTGGCGACCACTGTTGTCATTTCTGTCTCTCTGCATATGACCACTCCAAGTACCTTATAAAAGGGATCATAAAATATTTTCCCTTTTGTGCCCGGTTTATTGCACTTATAACAATGTCTTGAAGGTTCGTCCATGTTGTAGCATGTATCAGAATTTACTTCCTTTTTAAGGCTGAATAACTTTTCTTATTGTATGTATATACCACAATTTGTTTACACATTCATTACTTGTTCGACTTTTGGGTTTTTACCCCCTTTTTGCTAATGTGAATGATGCTGCTATGAATATTGGTGCTCAAATATCTGTTTGAGTCTCTGCTTTTTATTTGTCTGTGCATATACTCCAAAAATGCCATTTTGATATGTAAATTAATAGCACTTTATTACAAAGGGAAACTCAAAACAGACCATGTGGAAATGAGTTTGGAGAAGTTTAGATATTTGTTCCATTTATCATTCTGTAATGATACATTATTAGAAAGTGAATTTCAGTGTCTGTGGAAAGAGAATTTATGAATTTTGTTAGATACAAGAAATACAGAATCTTAAAGAAAAGCCAACATCTATTTCTGCCTTTGGGTTAATTATGTGGATATTTTCTCATTTTTAGGGTTTTAAAATTATTGTGAGTGACACTAGACACATTACATTATGCACTCAGCTGAACTCTCAATTTATAAAAAGGAGATGCCTCAGGTTAAATTTAGTTTTAATGATACATTTCAAAGAGCAGAATGAAATATGGAGAAAGACAGACAAGGAAATTCCCACAGTAATGAGAATGGTGAAGAAGGAACAGCTTCTATAACCGTATACAGTAATGACCCCGTCAACCCACCTACTTCTCAGGGAATGCTCCTATGGGTAATCAGAGAAAAGAGTGGACTTTGGAGAAATTCATGTAAAACTAATTGTAGAGATGCGGCACTAAAGTAATACGGGGAAGCAAATAATAGTTAATAATATCTTGAATTTATTTAGTGCTTATTAGTCAGACAAATTTTGGAGACCATTATTTGAATTATCATATTTAATCCTTAAAACCATCCTATGTGTGAGGTGCTATTATAAGTCTCATTATACAGATGATGTTGAGTAATTCAACCAAAGTCCACAGAGTTGGTAAGTATAGATTATGAGGCTCAAATTCCGAATCAGAATTTAGAACATTAAGTCTCAAAAAGTGCACTGTGCTGGTGTCCCAGTCCACCTGTGCAAAATTACAAAACAAACCTGAGAAAGTTATCTACGAGATAGGCAGTCTATTCTCTCAGATTGCTGTTTGTGTCTGTATTTGTCCTCAAAGTCTATTCAACCACATTCAGGTTTTACAGGTAGAACTTTTCCTTTACTAAGAAGAAATTAACCTGGAAATTTATATTTCTTTACAATTTATCCTTTTAAAAAGACTGAATCAGCTGACTAAATGTTTATTAGCACCTCAGAATTTTTCTGCATCATTTTTTATGGTCGTTGCTCAATCATTTTTAAAAAAGCTGTTGCTTAGATGTGATACAGGTTTTACTATACAGACAGGTAAATAGAAACTTCTTTAGGCGTTGTGATCATATGTTTTAAAAGGATCTGGACTAAAACTCAAAATATGAGAATCTATAATTTCCAATATCCTGTTGAGTGAAAGTATTTCCCAGTATTTTACACCTAGAAAACCATATAAGTGGTCTGTTTTTCTGCCTTAAGTTGTTAAATTTGACGTAGTTTAGATACACTTAATTTATCTTATTTTAGTTGTCATTGTGGGATACTTACCATGGATTTACATTTTTTGAGCATTCCTTATGATTTATTTTTTCTCACTGAATATGTTCAGAAATTTGAGGGGCCAGGCCAGTGGTGCAGTGGTTAAGTTCTCACCTTCTACTTTAGTGGCCCAGGGTTCACCGGTTTGGATCCCAGGTGTGGACATGGCACTGCTTGGCAAAAGCCATGCTGTGGTAGGCATCCAAAATATAAAGTAGAGGAAGATGGGCACGGATGTTAGCTCAGGGCCACTCTTCCTAAGCAAAAAGGGGAGGATTGGCAGCAGATGTTAGCTGAGGGGTAATCTTCCTAAAAAAATAAAAATAAAAGAAATTTGAAGAATCTCATGAATATTTGAATCAGATATATTTATTTTTAATAAAACAAAGTATGGGCAAAGTGCAGAAATTTGTATCAGTGCAAGTCAAATTAATAATTTTCAATAGTTTAGAGTAATAATTAGGCTCATAAGAACATTTTTAAGTCAAATATTTATTAATCACTTAAAATGTATTAGACACGTTCATAGATTCTGGAGACTATAATCATTAATAAGATACGTTTACTAACTTGACAACAGATGATAGTGGACAACACAGCTATAAACAAATAAATGTTGTAAGGACTCAACAGGTCAAGGGATTAGACCCTCCTAGTGGAAGCTATCTATTGAATGCTCAGACTACTCCTATAAATCGCAACTATTTATTTTCCATTGTGTATGCTGTTTAACTCTATAATTGTGAGTGAAGATTTTTAATTATGTGTATATGTAATGAACTGCCAGAAGCCCTGAAGATGGAACTTTTTGTTTAGGTAGCTGATCTTCTCTACTGGTATATCTTAAAGCTTGGAAATTTATTTACTCATTTTTCTTTGATTTGTAAGTATAAGATTCTGAAAGGCAAGCACTGGTACTGATGCTGAGTTATCCTTCAGGCCACATCCGGATTCACAGATCAGGAAACCTGAAATTTCCTCTACTTCCAATTCATTCAGGCCCCCCCAAACCAAACTGCCTCTCAATTTCATAGCGAATTTCATTCAGTGTACGGTCTTTGTTGGTTTCTCTCTGCCTTTTATCTATTATCTCTTATTTTCTCTCATCTACGATTTTCTCTCTCTGATGTTTGAATAAAAATTTGCCTAATTTCGTGAAGGATAGAAGAGTCTCTTTCTCTTTACAAAGCATCATTTACAAATGTGGACACTGAAACAGAACACATTTAAAATAATTCTGCCAATATGAATCTCAAGCAAACATTGCTTTCATTGGACTTTCTTGGCTGTGGAGAATTTAATAAATTTATCTCTGCTCAGTTGCTTTCTTATTAGAGTTGATATTCAGTTTAATGTAATAAAATTCAATACGCATATAATGAGCGCTCACACTATGACCTGTTTTATTGTTGTGGGTGACTTATTCCTTGAGTCTTGATGCTCATAGTAAAGTAACTGAGAAAGGCAGTTACCTAAACTTCAGCTATAATTTTATGCTCCAGGCACTAGGTATTACTTTATGTAAATATATGAATGAAGTTATTAGAGATGCCATTGTTTTTAAGGAGGATCTCAGAAGTCAATAAAAGTTTAATGAAAAAAAGAAATTATAATAATGTCAAAAATGTCATCTTTCTGAAAGAGATTTTGGAGAAAGTAGCTTTGTGTTGTTTGGTGGATCATCTCACAGACATGCCCACTTGGGTATATCTTCCAGTTAGATTACTGAAGTCTCACCAGTGTAGTTGATTGTGAAAAGGAATGGAGTAATTTGGAGAGATTCCAAACTCTCATTTTCTAAAGAATTACTCTGTGTGAGACTCTTTGGAGCAAATATTGTTGACAAAGTCATCGCAATTTTGACGCAAAGTTTGTGATCCTCTTAAATTAATTACTGATACTTTTGCTTGCAGCTTCTGATACCCAAGTTCAACACCTTCAGAAGAACACATGGAATATAGTAATAATGTGACTGAGTTTGTCCTGCTAGGGCTCACACAGAGCCCTGAGGGGCAAAAAGTTCTGTTTGTTGCATTCTTACTCATCTACATTGTGACAGTTGTGGGCAATCTGCTCATCATTGTAACCATCATTGCCAGCCAATCACTGGGTGCCCCCATGTACTTTTTTCTGGCTTATTTATCATTTATTGATACGGTCTATTCTACTGCCATTGCTCCCAAAATGATTGTAGACTTAGTTTATGAGAAAAAGACTATTTCCTTCCATGCTTGTATGACTCCAGTCTTTATAGATCATTTATTCGCTGGTGCTGAAGTCATTCTTTTGGTGGTGATGGCCTATGACCGATATGTAGCTATCTGTAAACCTCTTCATTATTTGATCATCATGAATCAGCAGGTTTGCGTTGTCATGCTGCTGGTGACCTGGACTGGAGGATTTCTGCACTCATTGGTTCAATTTCTCTGTATTTATCAGCTCCCTTTCTGTGGCCCTAACGTCATTGACAACTTCGTGTGTGATATGTACCCCTTATTGAAACTTGCTTGCACCAATACCTACCTCGTTGGACTTTCTATGATAGCTAATGGAGGGGCAATTTGCACTGTCATCTTCTTCATTCTCCTAGTTTCCTATGGGGTCATATTATACTCCCTTAAGACTCAGGGTTTGGAAGGGAAATCCAAAGCCTTCTACACCTGTGCATCCCATATGACTGTGGTCATTTTATTCTTTGTTCCCTGTATCTTCCTGTATGCAAGGCCCAATTCCACTTTTCCCATTGATAAATCCATGACTCTGGTATTAACATTCATAACTCCCATGTTGAACCCCTTAATCTATACCCTGAGAAATACAGAAATGAAAAATGCCATGAGAAAACTTTGGAGCAAAAATGTGACTTTAGTTGGAAGAAGGCTGTATCCCTCATGCATAACATAATATCCATTATTTCACAGAAGCATGGAATACTTTCACTACCAGTAATCATATCTAAAAATAACTTCCTTTTGGTCATTTAGCTTATTTATTCTGAAACAGTCATATAAATTATTCTTATCTAAGTGGAATATGTTATAGCCCTTAGAGAGCAAGAGAATTGCATAATTTAATCTCATATAGGTAATCACATTGTATTAAGATTCTTTAGTGGACAAGAAGGTTTTGGTTTTATTTCAGGTTCTTGTTTGTGGGATACAGTATCTTCCTGGTACATAAATGTGACCAAATGGAACTTGTTCCCTTTTTTCCAAAAAGAGTAAAATTTTAAAATTTAAAAATGAGGTTGCTAAAAAATGTTAATTAGCTGTAAAAATAAATATCTTGATTAAACTAATTTATTTAAAATTTCACAGTACATATTCACAGCCGAGGATAAATCCATGAGAAATGAATTTTACACTGTGATGGTAGCATGTGGTTGATTTTGTATGTTCTGATCTTGTTTTGGACTGAAAAATCAAATTGTTCAACCCCATTTTGTACGTCTAGATCAATTGGCCTTCTCTAATAGTTGAAAAACATATTTAAGTAATTCATCTCACAGTAGAGACTCAGAGTCTGCCTACATTCAATCAAATTCTCCGGCTACACTTTTTTTTAATGCAATGCATGTTTAACATTTTGGGAACAGATTCTTTTGTTTTACATAGGAATGCTTTTTTTCATTTTCTGTAAAATATATGTTCTTGACCTAAGTCATAAATCAAAGGTGTCTTCTCTGTTCACAATTTCTCTATAGCAGTTTTGGGGATAAAATACTGTATTATGTATATCATACTTTTAAGGCCTTGGCGTTGCATGCTTCTTCTTAGAATTCACCCTGAAAAATAGATACTTAGGTATAAAATATGCATCTTTTTTGCACTTTATGATCAGATTCATTTTGTGTGCCTAGCAATAGTAAAACCTCCACTTAGTTAACACATATTGAATAAATGCCAGTCTTGAAGTTTCATTTATTTTTCAGTGAAGGAAATATAAAGTACTCTAGATCATTTAATCAGAAAGAAATCCAACACAGTGAATTAAATAATTCAAAATTATCATAATTGGAGGAGCTGACATCTTGATGCTGGAGTGAGCATGGTTGAGATCAAGGATTCACCGCCTAAGCTATGATGCAGAAATGAGGATGCTGGACTCAAGATGAAAGATGTCTTCATGTACTTCTCAAAGTCTTTCCATTCCCTGAGTTTGTAAAGATAATCTCCTTTAAAAGTTTTACTTTTTCTTCTCATTTACATCTTTACCCCACATAGGATATAAATATTCAGGTGTGGTGTGAGATGTAAGTACATTTTCCTTTCTTATTATAAGGATAAATAATTTTCCCAGTATTTTCATTGAATAAATATTCTGTTTCCCAATACCCTGCAATACCACAACTTTCATATACAAAATTGTGTATTTCTATGATTCTATTTCTTAGCTTTCCATTTCATTCAATTAGTGCTAGCCAATACTTCAGCATCTAAATTACTGCAATGTTTCAGATATTACTGCAGTACTAAAAATCACTCCAGAATTTAGTGACTTAAAATACCAACATTTACTTTATCATTTCAGATGGTTTTAGTAGGTTGGAAATTTGATCAGTTCAGCTGGGTACTTCTGGCTCATTATTTTTCATGAAGTTGCAGTCAAAAATTGCCTGAGGCTGAAGTCATTTAACAAATTTATTTACATAAATATATCTGGTACTAGGCTTGAAAGTCTTGAACAGTGGCGACTGGACTAGCTGATACTCCTTGAGATCATGAGGGTGGGGCCATAATTCAATAGAACTGGTGTCCTCCTAAGAAAAGGAAGGGACACCAGAGCTCTCTTGCATGTGTGTGCACAGAGGAAAGGCCATGTGAGGACAGAGTGAGAAGGTGGTCATCTACAAGATAGGAGAAGAGGCCTCACCAGAAACCCACCCTGCTGTCACCTTGATCTTGTACTTTTAGCATCTATAACTGTGAGAAAATAAATGTCTGTGGTTTAAACTACCCAGTCTGGAGTATTTTGTTATGGCAGCCCAAGCAGGCTAATATGATGATGATGATGATAAAAAACATAATCTGATTTTGGAGCAGAGGCCTGAATTGAATCACCAGCTTTCAATTATGGAAAATCATAGCTTTTCATCCAATCAACAGATGTGAATAATTTCCGAATCCAGATAATTTTGAATGAAAGAGCCATCAGCTATCCTTGAATAAGTACTCTGTGACATCACCAGAAATATATGGTGTAAATAATAAACTAAATTTTCTCTGAGGGGTCTGAGATCCTTTACCAGGGCAACTGTGTACTGGGCAAAGAGAAATACTCAAATCTTTCTGGAGATTACTGGGAATAGGTTCTAAACTAATGCTCATTCATGGGTGGCAGAATGTCACTATTGTACACTGGTCAAAAAGTAGAGGGAAGGTGAAAGAATATTAGCCCAAAGCTGTCACACTGGGCCAGTTCTGCCTCTACAGTTAGACTAAATCTATTCTACAGGAGGCATAAATTTCCATAGTGTGTTCCTGATCACTGGAGTAAAGTTATCATGGTATGAAGGACGGAGTAGAAGTATTTAGAACTAGTCTTCCTTTCCAAAATAGTAAGCAAGAAGCAACACCATATACTTGGGCTACCAGAAAGATTTGACAGATGCAGACAGTGAGTCTTAACACACTCCCGTTTAACTTACTTGTTTGGGAATAAAATAGGCTAAATCTGAGTGGAAAATGAAAGCTTAAAAAATTATGTATCATAATCGTAACCTTTTGTGATTTGCCTTTATATGAGAAAATCCTATAGGAGAGAGTCAAAGGCTATATTTGATTATGATCTTTCAGCATCGTCATTTCCCAAGCCAGGTCTCACTTGGAGAACAATGAGGTTCATTGAAGTAATTATATAGATCAATTAGGCAAACAAAACAACGTGTTTTGTTTGAATTATTGTTTCACAAGTGATAATTCCAGCTATTCCATGTAGGAAAAAGATAAACATTTTGAGAGTTAGGAAATCTAAATTCTTATCCTTAATTTGTCACCATCTGAATATGCAATTTAAGGAATGTTTCTGTCTTTTCCTGGGTCTCAATTTCTTCATATGAAAAATAAAAAGAATGAATAAGATACTCTTTACTAATCCATTTAATTCTCAATAACTAAGGTTTTAAAATTTATTTAATTATAGATCAAACTATGGCTTCCATGTACTGGAGTTCCCAGAATATTCTCATCATAATATAATTTAAAATCCAGCATTAGTATTCTAGTTCAATTGAAATATGGTTCAACACTTTCCAGAGACTTCTGATATTGGAAAGCTTTTAAATTACTCAGAGAACACTGGAAGCAAAAGAGCAGAAACTGGTTTTTAGTTTTACCACTTACCAGTTACACTATCCTGGATAAGTGAAATAAACCATTCTAAGACTCAGTTTTTCTATCTATGAATTGAGAATAATGTATTAATTTCATAGGGTTATATGAGATTGAATACGAAAGAAGATTGCCAACAGTATAAACTCAATATGAGATGCTTCCTTTTAATAGTGAATTTAGGATAGATTAGAAATGGACAGGGATTGTAATATGTCACTAACTGACTTCACAAAGTAAAAACATAAATAATAATAATTCTAAATTCTACAAGAGGAGACATGTGAAACTCTCAGAGGAAGAAGTGGACATATTTCAAATCCCCAAGAGTTTTTTGAATCCATTTATTAATGACTCCAGGAGTTAGAATGACAAACAGTCTTTTTAAAGCCTTTGTTGAAAGATGGATGTTAAAGAAGGATCATGCTAACTACCTCACTAAGTGTTTATGTGGGAGGTAACGTGGGGCCAAGTTCAAGATCAAGAGTTGAGTCCAGACAGACTTGAATTATATCCTCATGTCTTCTCCTCACTAACTGTATGTCCATGGGCCCAAGGCTTAACTCTCCTTGTCTCAACTTTTCATATCTGTAACATGGAAGGAGCAACCTTTCAAACACATATAATTCTCTTTTGACAAATATTAAGTGAAATAATTTATGTAAACTTCCTTGCACAATGCCTCTCATATATGAAGCAGTCTATATTAGTTTGGATCAATGCTTATAATAATAATGGCTAACTTTCACACAGAAATCTATAATTTATAAAATAATTAACATGTCTTAAGAGGAAAGTGGGCTTAATTTCCTTAGTCTTAATTATCTCAGAACTTTAATGTTTCTGACACAACAGAAATGGAAATAGAGATGAGAAAGAGCTATTAGAAGATTTAGAACAGTATTAAAATTTCCTTAAAAAATCTTTTCTAAAATTAGAATAATATATAATCATCATAGAAAAATATAAAATACAGATAAGTAAGAAGAAGAGAAGTATATTACTTTCAGCATTACAATAAACCTATAAAATAGTACAGTTTTGCTGTATTAACTTTCTGTATTTTTCCATGTGTACTTTTGCATAATTGTGCCTAAATTTTTCCAAAAAACGTGCAACATTTAACAATATAGTAAATGAACATATTTATACCAGATTGAAAGATTTTGGAGAAATGTTTCTTTAATTCCTGAAGGCAAAAAGGGGATGCCTTATTTAATTGCACTGAAATGGCTTAGAGCTTTTGTACTAATAGACTGTTTTGTAGACCTTTTCTTTCTTAACTCATAGATAGCTTGGTTTTTAACGAAGGAGAGAAGTGCTCTTGGTTGTTCCGCTTGTTTTATTGTATGAGCGAGGTCAGTAAAAACACCATGGTTATTGGTGGAAGATGTGGCTTCTCGTATCACATTTGAAAGCAATCAAACATAAAGACTTCTCTCTCTCCAAGAGTTGTGATAATCTTACTTGATAAAATACAGGAAATTATTGGAGCCTCACTGTTTCCAAATTCTTAATCTCTTTGCACAAGAAATAGCACTCATTTGCTTTCTGAAGTGATGGGAAATTCAGGTGGTTCTTTCAAGATCAGACATTTGGAATTCTACTCCCTACTTTAACAGTTCACTTAATCTTCAGCTCAAAATATTGAAGTGTCTATCTTAGCATGCTAGTCACAAGGACATGATCCAGTGTTACATCATCCTGGGCATCTGAATTCGATTATATGGCCTTTCTATATATCTTGAGTACATATCTCTGACTCTCAATGTTTTCTCTCTTTTTCATTAGGATATTTGTTGTACATATCACAGACTGGGTGCTCTTTGAGAGCAGGCCCATATCTCTGCATCATTCCTTGTAGAAGACTTCCTGTCCCTTACACACATTAGGGGCTGAATACACGGTTGTTGAATTAGCACGTGAATCAATGAAAGTTTGGACAGTAAGAAAATGAATTAATGGATGAATGAATGAATAATGGGTTCTAAGAAATAAGGAATGATTTTCATAAAAGGAACAATTGGTTTTTATCTGGTTGTGATAGTACCGCAACTATAGCTTACTTGATAACTTCTCTCTTAATTCTCCAGAATGTTTAGTGCAAGCCAGAGACCAAAGCAGCCATGTTTGCAAGAGAGAAAACATTGAATTTTTTTAACTGGATATTCTCTCTTTGGCTCACAATGAAACAAATTGCTTCCTTGCCTTGTCTGACATATGGTGATAATGCCTGTTAACATACTTTTGTTTTTCAGCCTGAAGACTGAAAAAAAGGAGGATTATTAAGTCCCTGCGGTATAGCCATCCTACTTTCCATATTATTACATCCATCACTGACGGGAACAGAAAAGGATCTTCACTTTTTTTGGCCCTCTTGGTAGCTATGTCTCTACTAGAGGCTAATAAGAATATTCTCACCAGAATTTCTTCAAAAGATAATGTAGCAATATTTTCTGGGGCTCTATGGACAGAAATACAATTTACTCCTCGAGGATACTTTATTATAGTTACAGTAAATCTAGCAAAACAAAATCTAGAGGCATAAGAAGGGAATGGAGAGCAGTGGACAAGCAAAGATTTCTTTTGTGGGGAAGGGAGAGTTCTGAGCAAAAAGGTACAAGAAAAAGGGTTTGAAGGAGAAAGTATCAGAGAAGGACAACACTTATAAGTAAATCTATTTCGTGATGTCAGAATAGCACAATTGACATTCATGTTAAAACTGTAATCGTGTGACAAAGACTGTCTCTGTCTAATGTCAAAATTAACTAATTCTGATGTGTATGGACTGTGGGTATAGTTGTGTGTGTGTTAAATAGCTTAAGATAACTTTGCTAAAGAAGTAAAAAAGGATTCATGCTGGGTGGTTAAAAGCCATGCAGATAAGGGATAGACAAACATGTTCTCATTCTTTTTAATAATTCATTGCTTTGGACGGCGTAGATACAGCCTCATAGAAAGAACATGCTAATATTAATAGTCATAGTCTGTGACTGTGACAGTCACATTCAGTAAGGATAATCTACTCTTCTAAAAATATTTAATAAGTATTAAAATATCTGATATTCCAGCTAGTTACTTTGTGTGTAGTTTGTGCCAATTACTGAGCCAGTAGCGCTCTCCCTCTCGGACACCCTTTAAGTCAATTATCTTCATTGTACAGTCAATAGATTCAAAGTTAAACGCATTTTATAAAATTATTTTTGCTCCTTATTTCAATATATTGCAAGGATTCCAGCTTAATGATTTACACTTAGCAGCTTCTTTACCCTCCCTAAGTCTTAGTTATTTCATGTCTTAAATAAGATCTGTTAAATAAGACACTGATAACAGTGTCAGACTCAATGTTGATATAAAGATTAAATGTGTTTGGCACTTGATAAACACTCAAGGAACTATTGAGTGTTAGTTGTGACATCTAGCTGTGGAATTGTCTCAATAAATGACAGCACTGTCTTCAGGTGATATCTTCCAAAAACTTTGGAGTGATTTGTATTCTCTCTCTTTACATCCACATCAAGTCCATCAGCAAACTCTATTGGATATGTTTTTATAATACATCACCCTCTACTACTACCATCCTGGTCCAAACCACCATCACTTTTCAGCTGGATGGTTATAATAACCTCTAAATTAGTCTGTCTGCTTCTACCCTTGCTCCTCTATAAACTGATCTCCATGTACAGCCAGAACAATCCACTTGACAGTTAAGTCAGAATCTGCCATTCTTTTGCGAAAAACCTTCAGATGGCAGTACTTGTGAATTAGAATAAAATCACGTCTCTTACAATGATCTAAAATGCTGTACAAGATCTGCCATCAACCAATCCTTATTCATTCCACTCCAGCTACACTGGCCTCCTTTGATGTATTATATCAGCTGTGCTCCATCCTCAAGGACTTTCCTCCTGCTGATCTTCCTATCTGGAACTTTTTCTCCTTAGATATCTTTGTAGCTCCTTCCTAACTTTCTTCAAGTTTAGCTTACGCATTTCCTTCTCCAAAAAGCCATCTCTGACTACCTTATGGAAAATAACACTTCTTCCCAGACTCTATGTACCCTTCAAGTTGCTTTATTTTTCTCACAGCAGTTATCAATATTTGACATAGTATATAATTCTTTTTTTATTTGCTATCTTATGCCTCTACCTACTAGATTGTAAGATCCATGAAAGTAGAGACCTTATCTGGCTTTTTGTTTTGTTTTGCTTGTCAACTGCTATATCCCTATTTCCTAGAGTGCTGGGCATGTAGTAGATAATCAATAAATATTTAGAGGGGCCAGCCTTATGGTATAGCAGTTATGTTCACTGAGCTCCACTTCAGCAGCCTGGGCTTCTCTGGTTCTGATCCCAGGCACGGACCTACGCACTGCTCATCAAGCCATGCTGTGGCAGGCATCCCATATATAAAGTAGAGGAAGATGAGCACTGATGTGAGCGCAAGGCCAGTCTTCCTCAGCAAAAAGAAGAGGATTAGCAGCAGATGTTAGCTCAGGGCTAATCTTCTTATGCTACCAAAAAAAAAAAAAAAAGCACACACACACACAAAATTGGAAATGAGCTTATAAATGTATGATTTAATAGAGCATAAAACTCCATTCCATTCCAAAATCCCTCCTCTATATACATACCCTCACACTCAGGCACAAAATGGCCAAATTGACATAATGGGTTCAACATCTTCGTTTTATTTTGATTGATAAGGATCCTAATGTTAGCTAAATCTAAGTGGGAGTGGAATTGAGATGTTCAGAAAAACTTTTTTTTTCCTTTGAGGAAGATTAGCCCTGACATCTGCTGCCAATTCTCCTCTTTTTGCTGAGGAAGACTGGCCCTGGTATAACATCCGTGCCCATCTTCCTCGACTTTATGTGTAGGACGCCTACCATAGCAGGGCTTGCCAAGCAGTGCCATGTCCGCACCTGGGATCCAAACCGGCGAACCCAGGGCTGCAGAAGCAGAACATGCGAATTTAACTGGTACACCACCGAGCCGGCCCCAATAAAAATGTTTTTTAACAGCAGTTTGTTTCTATTTGCCTTCAAAGCAATTTTTAAAGGAGATTTTTTAATAAATTAACTAAATAAAAACAAATCTCAAACAAAATAAAACAGAAACATCCATGGTGAAATAACATATGGAGTAAAAATGTCTGGATTTTTATGAGTCTTTTAATTTCTCTCTCTAGAAGATAACAATCTCTATTCTAATATTCGAAGGCCAACGAATTTTTAGAAAATTGAAATCATGACTCTCATACAGATATAAAATGAACACCATAAAAGATTTATTTTTAGCTCATTAATTAAGGAGGAAACTAATAAGATGTTATATTTAGCTTAAAATAGAATTCAATGTACCACACATTGTTCAATCATGGATATACAACAAATTTACGAAGAAATGCAAACATGGGATTATTTATAATGTTCAAAGAAATCAATTGAACTTCCACCAGAAAACACTTATATTTCTATAGACAAGACTTATTTGCATTACCAGTTTTCTACAAATTAATGAGTTGTAAAATAACTCAAAGGTAGTAAAAAGCACAAAACCTATAGGATTATAAAATCCCAAAGAGAGTGCTATAGATAATGTATATATTTCCATTAAAGACATCCAGTATCTTTATAGTACATTTCAAGGTCTTGTACAATATTTTTTCCTGACAGAATTTAAATTTGTTTAGCAGCTATACATCAAAAGAAGTAAAGATGCTTTTCAAATAAAATAAATCTATACAAAGGGAAAACTATTTTTTCACTTATTTTTATTTATTTAAAAATAAAAATACAGACTTTCTCCATCCATATAAGTCCTGAAACAGCATATTCTAAACGAGAGATTAAAAAGAGTGTAATTGTGATTATTATCAAGGTATGGATGGGATTAAAGGAAGTTAAAAAGGGATGATAAAATATCCCAATGCAAAGGACAGTGGAAAGTCATTCCCACAACTAGGCCTGAGAGAGAAGGGGAGAGAGTGGTCACAGGGAACCCAGAGGGTCCACCCAGAAGGGTGTGGCCTCAGTTAAAGGCACATAGTCTTTGACATATGACAGGAAGGGAATAGGATAATAAATACCCTGGCATTCTTTTCTTCTCACCTGCCCTCTAGCATTGAGCTAGTACTACCTGTTGGCCAAAAGTTAAGGGAAACAGACCAGGGGTGACAGCTGCTCAAGGTGGAGAGAGTGAGAATAGAACTGAAGGGGTGAAAGGAGTATATGTAGTTCACAGTCCAACAGTTTATCAATCTTTTTCTATGAAAGAGAGCAAACACTCTTGTTGGAGTTTTCTGCAAAAAGCAAACACAGAGGACATAAGAGTCTCCAAACTTATTCACTTAATATTTATTGAATAAATAAATGAATCAGATATTGAAAAAGTACTGAGGATAAAAAGATGAACAAGACAGATACATCCTTACTTCTCTGTGACTTATTTAAAGGAGTTTGAAACTGAAGAGGGGATGAATTAGACGTAATCTGTGTATCAACATTGTCCAAAAACAGAACTGATAGTTGTACAGATGGTTTTATTTTCTTTTGATATTTAAGGAAAAGTATTTAATACCTTTTACTGGCTGAGAGGCAGTCCAGTTTACTGTATGGTGAGCTCCCTGTGCCTGGGATCTTCTCTAGCAAAGGCCGAGTGACCACTTTTCAGAAGATGTTGAAGAAGGATTTCAGCATCCTTGTAGGAAGCTGAACTGGCTTCAAATGTTCACTCTTTTTATAAAATAAAAAAAAGTAGCTTGTTCTTCTCCTCTGGCGTACCATGAAAGAAAATAGCTTATATTATTAAAATACTTTGGACTTATCTGAAAACCCAAAATATAAAGTTCTCATCACCCTGCTATTGAAAATATTCTCTTTACAGATTAATTCACCACTTCTGAATTTATCATCAGCTTTGAAATGAAGGAAGATGCAATGAATATGACTGAATTCATTATAATGAGTCTTACACAGAATCTTCAGATGCTGAAAATACAGTTTTTGGTGTTACTTATCACCTACATTGTCACTGTTATAGGCAACCTGCTAGTTGTGGGTACTTTCATCTGCAGCCAGACTTTGGATTCCCAGTGTATTTCTTCCTGACCTTCTCATTTTTGATAGATGGATGCTATTCCTCTTCCATAATCCCTAAAATGCTAGCTGATTTGCCCTTGGATTAAAAGCTGTCTCTTTCCATGGCTGCATGACACAGCTCTTTACTCAACGTTTCTTAGGAGCTTCACACATTGTCCTTCTTGTGGTCATGGTTTATGACTGCTATGTGGCCATGTGTTGACCCCGGCACTATGTGACCATCATGAACCACCACATATGCTGCCTCCTTGTGGGGGGCGTGTTGGGCAGCGGATTTTCTCTACTCTATTGTACAGATTCTAGTTACTTTTTGGCTACATTCTGTGGCTCCAACATTATAGGTCACTTCATGTATATTTTCCCCTGATACAACTTGCCCGCCCTGACACTTTCCTTATTGGTCTCTTGGCTGCTGCCAATGATGGGGTAATTCCTGAGATTACTTTTGTAATGTTATTGGTATCCTATGTGGTCATCCTGTGCTCCTTGATGACTCACAGCTCGGCAGGAAGGAAAAAGGCCCTCTCTACCTGTGGCTCCTACATCGCAATTGTTGTCCTGTTCTTTGTGCGCTGTGTTTTTACTTAACTGTGACTAGTTCCTACCTTTCCCAAAGATAAGGCCATAACAATAATCTAAACTCTTGTTACTCCCATGTTAAACCCTGTTATTTACACTGAACGGAATACAGAGGTGAAAAATACCTTTAGAAGATTATTAAACAGTAATACAATGTCACATAATAAATGAACCAAGATGAACATTTTATTTCTATCATGATCTTTGCATTTGTTATCTTTTATACCTTAAAGCCCTTCCCATACCTCTCACCTGACACAGCTCCTTTGCAAGGTAGGTATTATTATGATTATTCCTATTTTACAGATGAAATAAAATGAAGTTCAAAAAAGATAAATAACCAGCCCAATGTCAGAGACAGAGCTAGTATTCAGATCTGCATTCTTTTAAATCCAAATCTGATGCTTTCAACTACTTCAAATGTTATTGGAACAAAGGCAGCATTTATATCAGAACCTCTCTTGTTTTGTAGCAAATTGAAACATTTTCTATTCTAATTACAGAGCTGTATAAGGTGCCTGCATAAGTAACCAGTTGCTATTCAAAAAACCATATTGTTTACTGGTGTCTAGAACACTGTGGAAATATAATTTAGAATGAAGATACTTGCCAATATCCCCTTGGCACACAGGTAATATACATAATGTTCAAAATTACATTGGGTTTCTTATTCTGTTGAGGAAAAATTGTCAGTGATTATATAAATTAATTGTATTTAAACATAGGTAAATTTTTTAAGTGTCCTCACATGGTCACAATAACCTTATAAAATTGAAATCTAGTTTTCGTATTTTACAGAAAGAATGGAGGATCTAAAAGTTTAAATAACTAGATCATGGAAGATGTAAGTTAACCTTGAGCCCAAATATTCTTATTCCCTATCCTGTGATCTTTTCATTATACAAATTCCTTGGGGCTAGTATTTGATTATGCCTTGCTGTATTAAAATATTTTTGATTATATACCATAGGAAGCAACAATTTATTAGATTAGAAACTATTAGTGGCAATTAAATGCAGGTTATATTCAAAAGCAACTAGTAAAATATCTCTGAAAAATAATTTACTATTAAAACGTTGTGTTTGTATTTAATTATTTGAATCTGGAATCTTCTTTGAAAACTGCTTTATAAAGGATATATATTTTAAAAAAAACAGGAATCATTACTCCATAGTTGATGAAAGAAAGTATGTCTTAGCTAAACAACTTACCTAACTTATAAGACTTTGTTGTGAATTAATTTTGGCTCTTTATAAAAGTGAAGTCTGTTATCAAAGTACAAATGTGTATATATGTCATAGATGTGTTTATAGCTTCCTCCTTTGACCAAAAGATCCAGTTTCCCACCTCATGGATACAATATATTTTATTGAAAAATCAATGGACACCATGATGTAACATCATTTAGCAAGCATATTATGGTTGTGGAAACATGATGGATAGTAAGAACACCAGCTTCAGGATCAGGAGAGAAACATTTTATTTCTCACTGTGCTGTCATCTATGACCTTAAAAACTCTTTCCATTTCAACAGTTAGTTTACTTAGGTAATTTAGAAGGTGTTCCAAGTTCCATCATTCTGTCGGTGCCAATATTTTTATTATTATAATTATTGTTATTTTGCTTCTACTTCAACTACAAGTAGTAAAATTGGAAAAGTTATAAAAACTATGTGTCTGTAGGCTGGTAATTGACCACAGCCCACCTCCCCAAACTTTTCCACTCCTGGTAAACAACTTAGGAGAAGTCCTTCTGGAATGAAAGGATCCTTGGATTGGATTAAGACAATGTGAGCTCTGCTCTCAAGAGTTTTGTTAGTTTGAGAACGTATTCCTCTACCTATTGAACTGCATGAAACCGCCCATAAGAAGAACACTTTGGCAGGTAGCTGGGTTTTATGAACTTAGTCCCTGAACCCACGAGACATCAAACCATACCTCAAGTACTTTTTGACCAACTGGGATGCGATCCATATATAATTTACTCTGCTATCATTTCAATTTACCCTTCTAGTTTGAAAATCTGTGTTGCTGTCTTTCCAGGTTTTAAACCTCTCTATGCTTAGGTTTATATTATAGAAACAGATTCTTCCAGGAAGAGCTCCAGGAACTTCTCTTTTGAAAAATTATGTTCAGGGGCAGCCCTCACTGATTTAGACCTAAATCTGCACTTTTTTCATTTTGTGCTATGCCAGGCCATGGGGAGCTTGACTAGGCAGGCGTATGGGTTCTAAAGCAATCTTTCTACCAACCATTGTAGCTGTATTATTTTCATCAGTATCATCTTAGTCTAATTTCACAACAGGCACAAGAAACAACTACTTTGAAGAAATACTGTAAGCTTTACCTGGTGCAAAGTGTCAATATTATAATAGGGTTTGTAACTATCACTTAATGTACATCTGAAAACAGTATTTAAAATTTATGGGGGCCGGCCCAGTGGCACAGTGGTTAAGTTCGCACGTTCCGCTTCTCAGCTTCCCAGGGTTTGTCAGTTCGGATCCCGGGTGTGGACATGGCACCGCTTGGCACGCCATGCTGTGGTAGGTGTCCCACATATAAAAGTAGAGGAAGATGGGCACGGATGTTAGCTCAGGGCCAGGCTTCCTCAGCAAAGAGAGGATGACTGGCAGTAGTTAGCTCACGGCTAATCTTCCTCAAAAATAAATAAATAAATAAAATAAATAAAACAAAAATTATGATCACCATGAATGGCAAACTGATCAAAAAATAAAATATTATAATGAAAAATTTGAGTCAGATAGTTACCTACCTAAATGTTTGATTTCTACAGTATCAAATATATAGACTCCATAATGAGTTCTTGTTATTCAAATATACAAATTTAGAAGTGATCGACTTTTTTTTCTCTTGTCATGGTGTTTTGTCTTTGTAGACTTAAGGAAGGAGTTAAAAATTAAAGATGCATGCTATAAAAGTTCTTCTCTTAAGTTCACTTAAGTTACATGAAATAATTGGGTTGTTGGGAAGATCTGCTAACAATGGTGAAATACCCCTGAGATCTAATTAGCTACAGCTAAAAAACTTCACAGGATTTACCTACAAATAAGATATGTGTTAGCATTTGTAAGGCTCAAGAGAAAGGCCTTATCCAAAGGATGTCATTTATAAATCAACCAAGGCACTTAGTGCAGCTGAGCAATTTGGCATTTTTCATCTCACAACTTTACTTCGTTCTTGGTGAACAAACAGCTGCCTGGGGCCCTCGCCATGGAGCTATTTCAGAGAAGTTCATAGGTGAGATTTTTTTCCCCCAGGAAATAATATAATTATGGAATCTGAGTTTTAAAGGAAACTTACAAATCACATAATCACACCTCATCCCTACCAATCTGAGTTTTAAATCTTTTCTTTAGTATGTCAAGCATCAAGAATGATAGAATCAGGGGCTGGCCCACTGACTTAGCAGTTAAGATTGCACACTCTGCTTCAGTGACCTACAGTTTGCTGATTTGGATCCCGGGCATGGACCTAGCACTGCTTATCAAGCCATGCTGTGTCAGGTGTCCCGCATATAAAATAGTGGAAGATGGGCGTGGATGTTAGCTCAGGGCAAATCTTCCTCAGCAAACAGAGGAGAATTGGCAGCAGATGTTACCTGAGGGCCACTCTTCCTCAAAACAAAAAAAAAGAATGATAGAATCAATTACAATAATATCAATTTAGAAGTAAAAATGTTTTGTGGTCATTTTACTTATTGATATGTATTTAAATCAGTTAGACTCACATTATCCATTCCAATTGCCTCAAGATTTTTCCCGGTTTTTTATTATAACATAAGAATTTTGCTATGATATTGCACAATTTTTAAAAACATCTGTGTTAGAAACTACACATTATTCAAAGAAGTGCCCTATAATGTAGTTATCAATTCCTCTAATGTTGGACACTCTATGTAGTTTGTAATTTTACACAACTCTTAAAAATTGGATCAAACCTATTTGTACATAATGATTTTTCTCTTTTAAAAATATTTTCTTTTCACATTTACTCCTTAGAAAGGTTATTGTGGAGTCAAAGTAAAAAGACAAAGTGATTTCTATGTCTCCATAGTTATTGCTAAATCTCTTTTATTAATTTTGTCTTATTCTTACTTTATGTCACTGTACTCTTCTGATTTATTGGGGAGTCCACCTCAGAATAAGGGAATGCAGTAAAGCTGGGCACATTGTGTGCACATATGTATAAGTTCTTCATTTTGGATAATCAAAAATGAAGCTCTGTATCCATTATCTTTGAAAGGAAAATAAAAATTTTGGCAAAGCATGTTATATTATATTGATGTTTTCTCTTATATTCCCTTTGGGAAATTTTCCCCAAAATTTCCTCACTCTATTAGCGATGCAATATCCTGTAACTAGGACTGATGGATGATGGATGTCATGGGAGGATGGGAGAAGAATACATGAGAATGCATATGGCAGAAATATAATGGAGTGGGAGGATCTCAAGAATGGAGAAACTGCTGCTGTTTTGGTAATAAAATGTCAGGAGGGATTACTAAAGGATTTAACAGGGATACTTTTTATGACTTTATATGGACAAACATACATTAATATACATAGTAAGTGTCCAATAAATATTTATTGACTGAGTGAACTTACAGTGAGTAATAGATTTTCTATGTGTTTGTGTGTGTATACATGTATGGTACTTTATCTATCTTATCTAGTAGACTATTTCTGTCTATTTTCCACATTAAATTTCTATTTTTAAAACTTGAGTTTCCTTTGCTTGATAGAACTTCATATATTGAACACCTATCCAAGAGTTGTTGTTTTTTCATCCCAGTCTACTAAAGCCATAAATTTACTGAATGTGACTATGTTAAATTGTATGTTGTACAGAATTTTGAAGAATAAAAAATATTAATTAATGAACATAATAATTATGTTGAAAGTAAAATGACAATGGTCCTAAAGGCATTTGATATTTTCATACCCTACAAATTATGTCAGAAACTATTAAACTGGAATGCAGCTTCCTTTCAAAAGTAAATTTAAAGTTTTTTCATAAAGTAGAGAGTAATGATAAACAGAGTGAAAGGATGAGAGCACTCGTATGCCTAGGATTATGCACTGGGGAAGCATGATATTTTTACACACAAAGAAGTGGCAATTCACTAAGCATTTAATCATCACCCAATTGGTGACAAATTCTACAGATATTATGCCAGGCACTATGGTAGGCACAGCGAGGAACCACACATGAATAGCATATGCGTTATAGTAGGTACCAGGGAGTGTGTCACCAATGTCTTATATATTTCCCTAATCTGTCTGACATATTTATTGACCTTGACTTTCTTTCCATAGTTAAAGCTGTGGGTTCAAATGTGAATTCTCCTGGAAGAGAGAATAAGCCTACCTTACAAAATACATCTGAGAGTCACGATTTGTAAGCTTGCAGACACAGAGAAGTGCTGAGAAGGACAGGGAAATGAAATGACTAAGTAATTTCACAAATTGGAACCAGAAGAAGAGTCCAGATATCCTGTACATAGCCCAGTATTTTCTCAGTAAATTACCCATCAAATGTTGCCCTATAGATGATTTTTAGGTGACAGATACTAGATGTCTGAAGAGATGGAAAACATCATTGAGGAAATAATAAAGAACTGAAACAAGTACTGGGGCCAGGAGGTCCAATGACATGCTCCACATTTACAGTGAGTAGTCTATTTTTCTACTGTACAATGCAGAGTACAGCCCTTTCATGATTAATAAGTATCTTTCTTTATCCCATTATAGGTAATTTAGGCCCCAGGAAGTGGTTACTTCCTAAATGGATCACCTCATGTCTCCCAACAATGTGACTGAATTTATCCTCTTGGGACTCACGCAGAATCCACACTTGCAAAAAATACTCTTCATTGTTTTTCTGTTCATTTTCCTATTTACTGTCCTGGCCAATTCGCTCATTGTCATTACCATTTCCCTCAGCCCCATACTTTCAGCTCCCATGTACTTCTTTCTTACTTACTTGTCCTTCATAGATGCCTCCTTCACCTCTGTCACCACCCCCAAAATGATCATTGACATGCTGTACCAGAGGAGAACCATCTCCTTAAGTGGCTGCCTGACACAAATCTTTGTAGAACACTTCCTGGGAGGATCAGAGGTCATCCTGCTCATTGTCATGGCCTATGATTGCTATGTGGCCATCTGCAAGCCCCTGCACTACATGAGCATCATGCGACAAGGGCTCTGCCGCCTCCTCGTGTTTGTGACCTTGATGGGTGGAATACTGCATGCCACTGTGCAGATTCTTTTCATGGCTAACCTGTCTTTCTGTGGCCCCAATGTCATTGACCACTTCATGTGTGATTTCTTTCCACTGCTGGAACTTGCCTGCAAGGATTCCTACATGCTCGGAATAGTAGTGACAGCCAACAGTGGGGCTATGTGTTTGCTCATTTTTTCCATGCTGCTCATCTCCTACATAGTCATCCTGAGCTCCCTGAAATCTCTAGGCTCCAAAGGACGACGCAAAGCCCTCTCTACATGTGGCTCCCACTTTACTGTAGTTGTACTCTATTTTGTGCCTTGCATATTCACCTACACACATCCTGTGGCCACCTGCCCTCTGGACAAGTTGGTGACTGTGTTCTTTGCTATACTCACTCCCATGTTAAATCCTATCATTTACACAGTGAGAAACACAGAGGTTAAAAATGCCCTGAGGAGTTTGTTGAAGATGAGAGTAACTTAGGCTGTTCGTAATGATGAGAAATTGACTACATATATATATATATATGGAGAATATTACATGTTGTATATTGTTAAAGAAAATTAACAAATTTTGCAGATCACTGATGGAAAATAATAATCCCAGATGCTAACATTTATTAAGTACTTAATAGTGGCCAATCTCTTTGATATGTGTTTTGATAGTTTTTAATGTACTTTACCAAGGCTTCAACGTTTATGTGCATAGATTAAGGATATGCAATGGAGAGAACAACTATAAATCCATGGTTTGATGATTCTAGAGTGTATTTTTCTCCAGAGTCCCACTGCTACTTTACTAAATTTTTCATACATATGTTACTTGAATGAAATTGACTTTTTCATAGAAAAAGCCTTGATCTCAGAGCTTCTTTTGTTTTTGCTTTGCCTGCGGTAAGTAAAAAAGAGAATAGAAATTCTTAGATATATATATGGAGAAGTAACATAAGGGAAGGGAAAAATTCACTAATGATTTTTTTTTTGGCACTACGGATTGACAAAAACCAAAAAGAAAGACATTCACGAAAGAAAGAAAGAATAAGTTATAATCTATCTCTATTTTTTTCTTGTCATAAAAAATAAGCAAGAAGTTTTGAAATTACTCTTAATTTGGTCTTATTTTCTTAAATACCCTTATAGTTCAGAGTTTTTCGTGGATATGAAGGACGTTTTTCTTTTACCTTACCAAGACTTGAGGAGTAATTTGAAGAAACAAGGGTAAACATTCTTTTCTTTCATCTCAACATAAAGGCATATAATTATGTTGTGAAGCTATTGCTTGTAGGTGTGATACACGTATTTACATTAAATGAACACTATTATCTATTGGGCATATTCACATTTTTAGGTGATTTTTCATGTATTAAATTGGTAGTTCCGATATTACTATCCCCATTATACAGAGAAATTGATGCCAAGAGAAATTCACTAATTTACTTGCCTCAGGTCACACATCTAAGATTTTCAGATACAAAATTTTAATCCAAGTCTTTCAGATCTCAGCCTTCGTTTCTTTGAAATAAAACACCATTGACCATCACAGTATGTTTACGTCTATAGACAAGAAACTTTTCTGCAGTCTTAATGATTCACTTTGTCCTTCAAGAAAGATGGTATCAAATTTGTTGTAGCCTTTTCTCTCATGTAGCAATATATTTAAGCAATAATGATCCTCTTTGTACATGGAAAATATTAGATCTTTCTACATTACTACATAACAATTTATAAATTAAAGTTTCTCTGAATGTAACACTCCAACATGTGTTACTTCTCACAAACGTCCCTTTCTCAAACTCACGGGTCATATAGAGCTATTTTTAATTTGATCATACAGTAATGTCAGAGCAAGGTACACTGTTCTTTGGGGTGACAGGCTGTTTTAACTTATGCATGGCTGTCTCACATTCATAAGAAACAGAACAGTTCCCACAGAATCTAAGCCTGGAAGATCATATAAATAGCATGTGATCTATTAAAAATGATCAAGTTTGCAATTGCTGGTAAGAATTAAACATTTCAGCAGAATGTGGATTAAATGATGTGGTTCATTTTGACTGTCAATTAGGAGATGAGAGTATGCCAGGAGTAAGGAGAGGATGAAGTATTGAGTAAATGTTCTTTCTACTCTAAGACAAAAGGGAAGGTTTGAAGAGGGAAACTAAGGCCAGTAACTGTGTTTTCAAGGTGACAATAAGTGCTCAGTGGAGGAGTGAGAAGATTAATGAGAGACAAATTATAAATTGTCAATAGAAAACTTGGAAGGTGTAAGAACTGAAGGCAGAAATGTACGGCAGTCTGACTTTCTCAGTAGATGGAATCTTGCCGGTATGTGAATAACTGTAAGGAATGTTAAGATGTCCTTTTGTACTCATCATCAGGAGTATCTCATGAGGGCCAACTGACATCTGATTTTTTATGATACTTAAAACAGCATATAAAGAAGTAAGTATATTTACTCTAATAATTAATAAGATAAATAATATCTAGCTCTGTTCTGTAGGATGCTTTGGTTTATATGGGCTTTTAATTCAGTGAAAATATTAGGCATTAAGTGAGAGGAGTGAGCTAATTCTTATTGAAGGCCAAGCACGACACATAAATTTTGATAGGTTCTTTACATACTTTAACTCTCTTATTTTAAAAAGTTTTGTTAGCCTTTACTCCTTTTTATACAGAAGAAAATGAGGCTCAATGAAGTTAAGCAACAGTATCAAGTCATATACTCTGTCATCTCTACTCGTCCCGCTTCACAATACTCCTTGCAAGAATGATGTGAAAATATCAAATCACAGAATTGATCATTGGCTGCATTGTCAGGATTGCCCTTGAGGCAGTTTTCCCTTATTTTGGGGGGGGGCACGTTCTTCTCTTAAGCTGTCCCTTGACCTCTCCTTCCCAGGTTATTTGGTCTATCTTGATTCCTCATGTGTCAGAGAAAAGCCGTATGATGATCTCATTTCCACTGATGTATTTGCCTTCATGGGCATCATGAAAAGTAGAATGTAATGGGCTGGAAAAGTAAAATCGAAATGATTGAATTTTAAAGAAAGTGACACATGAGCAAGAGAGATGTGTGGAGAAAGAATAAGGAATTCAATCACCAAGGAGGCCTATACTCTGGGCATAAGGATAGCACCTAGAACAGCTAAATGTTGTTTCTACAGGACTTTTCCCAATAGCATCACATGATGTAAATATTATTTGAAAAACGGCTCATGGTCATTTAAATTGAAGACATTTTGACTTATTACATTTATACAAAAGATACTGATCTGTGCCTACACTGTGCTGAAGAGTTCTGACAAGTGCCGCATTTGTATGGAATTTAAATTCCAGTGGGGAATAGATGGATAATAAACAAGCTAATAAATAAATAAAAACTGTAATTGTGTTTGTAATAATTCTGCTGAAAAACATTTATTAAGTGGGTGATACAGTACAGTAGATAATTGGATATAGATTTGTGTACTTGTTTGAAGCACAGCTAGAATTTTAGTTAGGCCCAAGATTAAAAAAACATATCATTTCCCCTCTTTCTTTTTATAAGGTAGTTACTCTAACACATGCTTTTGCAACGGGGACGTTAACTCTCCCAAGTAGGCAAAAATGATTTCTTGGGAGATGAAAATATGCTACTGTTTTTACATATACAGCGTAGATATACATAAAATACATAAATAGTATATCTGTGGTGTTAAGATTTTTGGGGGTGATTAGGTAACAGAATGTCTAAAAGGGGTCTTAGGTGGGCAATAATGAAAAAAAAAAAAAAAGGTTGAGGAGCACTGCCTAACACATGGTTAAGTGAGAACATGGAGTGGTTTTAGAATGCTATTAAATATAATCCAAGCACAGAGGTTGGCCCATCACCTGTGAAGATCATATTTAGTAAAACTGAAACTCCTTCTCAAGAGAATTCCCAGGGGGTATGGTCAAATATGTTACTGAAGCAGTTGTAATCTGTGAAGAACACTGTAATTGTAGGATACTGATAGTTTTTACTATTGAAGGTAGAAAAAGAATAAAGACTGTAACCCCAAATATTTCTAAACTGAAAACATGTGATTTGGGAGTACAAATTGTTATGGAATGAGACAGAATTTAGTCTTTATTTTTTCTGGCTGAGATATATTTTTTAATCCTTAATAATGTCAACTGGAGGCCGGCCCCATGGCCTAGTTCTTAAGTCCCAGGCACTCTGCTTAGGTGAGCCTGGTTTGGTTCCTCGGCATGCACCTACAACACTAATTGGTGGCCATGTTGTGGGGCCACCTACACACAAAATAAAGAAGACTGGAAACAGATGTTAGTTGAGGCCAAATCTTTCTCAGCAAAAAATAAATAAATACATAATGTCAAATGTTCTTCAGTTAGATGTGACACAATTTTAACAATACACTTAAAAGTTCAAAGCTCACCAGATTATGTGATAGAAAACTTTTGTCTTAGTACTTGCTAGATAGCCAAGAAGAAATACTACTGACTTTTCTTCATTTATGTTTTCAGACACATGGATCATTGTGTGGCCATTCTGTTACTGAAGAAGTGACCTTGGTTGTGGAATGAATAATTGAATGGTTAATACCATGATCTGGCTTTGAGTTTGTGGAACATCAGCTTGCCTGGCTCCAGTGAAGTTCAGCCCCTAGGCAAAGCAGATCATTGCAGGGCTGGACAGGAATTCACTAGAATGGTGATTAGCTCCTTAGTCAGTAGAGACACAGCCTCAAAGGGATGCAATTGGAATGAGGCAAGTCTACTCATTTTGAAATTCTGTGCCATTTGATAATGGCACTCTGCCCCCTTTTAGCCCAGGTCTATTGCCCAAAGGGGCATATCCTGTTAATGATGTTTCTTCCAAGATGTGGATTGGAAACTCTGTGCAAATTAAGCTCAATATGCAAGCAAATGACAGACACAGTCCCATGAATGATTTTGTTAGCAGCTTAGCTGGCTGTCTTTTTTTGGAAACATTTTATATTTAGATGAAATTTAATTCCTCTACCAACCAGAGGGTTTTTTCCCTTCTTATGTCTGACCACTTCAAGTAGTTGTTTTAAATCTTTCTTTAAAATCATTAGAAACTCTGATCCTACAGATTTGCTACATTAAAAATTTAAAGTCATGATACTTAGGTTTTTTCTAGATGAAAGTTGATTTGAGTGCATCCTGGATGAGGCCAGACCTCTGGAGACCCTGGCATTATCCTAGAAATTTTACTTGCATAATGTCAACTTTCTACTTACTGTGTCCATCAGGTAACTTGGCTTTTGGATGTCACAGAGATGACATCAGACTGAATTTTGGAGGTGACTTTAAAAACTTATTTGAGTATTAAATATGTTCATATTAATTGGAGCTACCATTTTGAAATTACTGAAATAATTGAATCATCTATACACACAGACAATCATGTCATACTTAAAATGTGTCAGTGTTTTATCTGTTTTATCTATATATACAAATTGCAGCCTTGGGTTGGAAAGCCTTGAGTTATCAAAATTTTTAGCTCGATTTACTTTAATTTATTTTGGCAAATTATCAAATCTTAAGTGTCTACCTCTTGACCTCTATCCAGTTGATGAAATTAGCAAATAAAACAGTGAGTTTGTGTTTTAGAGATGAGCTTTTAGGAAGGGAAGGAACAGGATTAACTGGGCATGTCTAGGATGCTTTTAGAGAGATTTTTGTTTCCCTTCTTTCATGCAACTCTGTCTCTCTCTTTATGTGTGTGTGTGTTCGTGTATGTATATGGATATAATACAAATATATACATTGTATATGTGTTACTGATTTCCTCTTGTATCAATTTCCTTTAATCTTTATTTTTCCACTAATCATTTTTGAGAATTAACCTATGTGATGTTTTTGTTTCTATTTTAATTAGTTAATTATACATTAAATTTCTGGCTTAATTAATTAATTTTTTTTTAGGAAGATTAGCCCTAAGCTAACATCTGCTGCCAATCTTCCTCTTTTTCACTAAGGAAGACTGGCCCTGAGCCAGCATTCATGCCCATCTTCCTCTACTTTTTACATGTGGGACGCCTACCACAGCATGGCTTGACAAGTGGTGTGTAGGTCTGCACCTGGGATCTGAACCGGCAAACCCTGGGCCGCTGAAGAGGAATTTGTGAATTTAACCACTGCACCACTGGGCTGGCCCTTCTGGCTTTAATTTTTAATGTAAAGATGAATTGGAATTTAAAAATATATTTCTCTATCTCTGTAAAAGCACGCACATTTGTTTGTGAGCAGCTCTGCCCGCCAGGGTGGTTTTGGTGCTGGTGCTGACGGTGATACTGATGATTTGTTCAGAGATAGGGTGGTAAAATCAAGAAAGGTCATTGAGTGATTAAGCCCTCTCCCTCCAAAAGCATTCAAAAAAAGTAAGTTTTTGCATCTACAATGGTATAGTAATTTTCACTGTATAAATGTGCTCGATCTTCACACGTCAATCAAGGAAAGCAAAGTGAATTAGGAAGACTTACCACCAGAACAAGTCCTTTTAAAGCCTTTAATTAGAGAAATATACTATTGATGATGTATGTGCCCAGGATGCATATCTTCTGAGGAACACAGGGCCACTGATTATTCATTAAAAAATGATGACTCAGGGCCAGTCCCAGTTGCCTAGTGGTTAGGTTTGGCAAGCTCTGCTCTGCTTTGGCTGCCCAGGTTCAGTTCCCTGGGAACAGATCTACACCACACTGTTAGTGGCCATGCTGTGCTGGCGGCCCACATATTAAAAAGCAGAGGAAGATTCCCATAGATGTTAGATCAGAGTGAATCTTCTTCTTCAAAAAAAAATGGCAGCTCAAAGGTCCTTACTAAACACATTGCTATTACTTCATGTTCTCCAGGACTTTATTGAAGAAATTATTTTGCCCCATAAGAAATTAAGACACAAGTAACACATTTCAGCCGTAAAGTCAGCATATTGCATTCAAATCTAGTCTTTATCACTTACTAACTGTATAGCCTTAAGAAAACCGTTTATTCTGTTTTTTCAAGTTATAAAACATGTCTAAATATAGCCAGATGTAAGGATTAAATGAGAACACATGTATAAAGTACTAACAAAATGTCTGGTACAAAAATTACTTATTATTTTTTGTTAAACAATGATATCTGTGAATAGACTATATATCTCTATATAGATATGACACTGCATTTAATTTACCTTTATATGGATACCACTAACATATTTATTGTTTATGTCATCAATGAAATTCTGGGAATTTCGTGGGTTCTAGGAATTCTAGGATTGAATGAACATAAATTAAGGTGAGATAGAATTTTTCACCCAGCACTTGGTTAATATAATAAAGATTGATAATATTTAGTGTTAGAAAAGCTATGGGGAAAATTATTCTTTAATTATTTTTCTTTCAGGCAAATTTCATAACATAGAGATAGCATGAACTTATTTGCCTAGTAAACCCAGGTAGATGAACTTGCATGTTTGCATTACATTTATTATTGACAATTCTGAAGACATGCTTGTTTTTATTAAAACAACAAACTGATACTAGCGTTTATTTATCAAAGATTATCCTGATCATTTGAAATTGAAAACCATTTGGGTTTGATTATGTATTTCTGAGAGTTTTAGGAATACTTAATTTATATAGGTGTTTATTTTTGTTTAAGCCAATTAAATAGAACTCTCTTAAAAATTTCATGTACATAGTATACATAAATACAGAGATATACATAAACATACAGATAGACACAGAGATCTTATAGCTTTTATTTGAAACTTTTAACCATGCTTCAGATATAATAAAACAAAACTCAAAAGAATAGCTGGATCCAAATTGTGTTTCTGCCAGATGGACTAACTTAAGGTTATTGGCTCAGTTGGCGACAGTTTTTAGGATTTTTTATTTGTGAACTATAAGAATTCTTTTAGAGAAGCTATTTTTGGATTCATTTTGTCTTTTAGAAGTTTCTGCAAACCAATCAAAGAATGTATTCCACTGTCTCCAAGAGGTCTAAGATTTCTTTTCAAGGGTGCCCCTTAAGGTGGACTACCTTATCTAAGTCAAAGTTTTCCTAAAGTGGCCACAACAATTCTAAATTATCCAAAAATTTAACCATTTTTCCAGAAATCACAAGATCCAGGTCCACACTGAGTATAAGTCTAAGAGACAGGAGTCTTTTTCCTTTTCCTTTTCTTTTTCTTTTTTTGCTGAGGAAGACTGGCCCTGACCTAACATCTGTGCCAATCTTCCTCTATTTTGTATGTGGGTCACCACCAAAGCATGACCACATTTGAGTGGCAAAGCACTGCACCTTGGAAGTGAACCCATGCTCCCAAAGCAGAGCATGCTAAACTTAACCAATAGGCCATGGGCCCAGCCCCAAGACAGTAGTCTTTAAGAGAAGAGGAGAAGGGAATTTTGACCAGGTGAAACTCATCTCTGCATTTAGATTCCCTGAAACAAATAATCCAAAGGAATCCTGGTAATTTTCCTGCTGCCTAAAACCCAGGGAATCATGGGTTTTCCCTCTTACAGACAGAAGGATGACCTACCAAGTAGATTCAACAAACAAAATACAGGTATGCAGAGTAAATCTGGAGAGCTCACATGCAAAGCAAGCAGAGCTGGGATCCGAGAGAGACTTACCATTAAACCCCAGGCTCTGTGAGAAAGCAGTGAGCTCAATTAACTCTCTGCATACCAGCACATGGTTTCTCACCGGCCTCAGAGTCTTTAAGGGTGTTCTTTGGATCCCACTTCTGATGCCATAATCTGTCAAAATTTCATAAATAGCAAAATTCAACTCATCAAATCAACAAATAGTCTTTAGTTAGAATTGACTGTGCATGTAAGACAGTTTGTGAAGTGAGAGCTTCATATTAGTCTTTGAAAGTAGAATGGATCTATCTGAAGTACAATATACATGCTGTAAATACATTGCACATGATTCATCTTCAAAGTAAATTGAAACAGTAGAAGCTATAAGCTCTCTATTGGATATTCTCTCTTTTTGTTGAATTAATGAATAGCAATAAAGTACATAAATAGGCTTCTGCTCCTGGATGAGATTCAATAACTTGTGGCCAAAAGTGTTTTTGCCATGAACAACTAGAAAAGCCAGAAACAATAGAAAAATAGTACCTCACCTGTATGAGGTACCGGAGACCTGCTGAGGCAACCAAAATTGAAAGGGAGACAAGACCTTCAATAAAGTGAGTAGAATCCTGTGGCTGCTTTTACCCTGGGAGAATTTTTTCTTTCTCTGGATAGACATCCTGTCTGAGGATGATAGCCTCATCCAGGCTGAGAATCTTGGTTTTTTTATTGTATAGTTCTTTCTAAGGATATGAGGGAACATAGGTAGCCAGGCTGTGGTGGTGACCCACATACAAAACAGAGGAAGATTGGCACAGATGTTAGCTCAGGGCTAATCTTCCTCAGCAAAAAAAGAAAAAGACTCCTGTTTCTTACATGTATACTCAGTGTCGACCAGGATCTCGTGCTTTCTGGAAAACTGAGTGAACTTTTGGATAATTTAGAATTGTACTGGCCATTTTACTCAAGAAATCAGGTGTATGAGGTCCTGGAGACCTCCTGAGGCAACAAAAACTGAATGGGAGGCAAGACCTTCAATAAAGTGAGTAGAATTCTGTGGCTGCTTTTACCCTGGGAGCATGTTTTCATTCTGGGGACGGACATCCTCTCTGAGGAGGTAGCCTCATCCAGGCTGAGAGTCTGGGCTTTACAACAGTGGATTGTTACTTCTGGGGCTTGGGTGAGGGCAGAGAAAGAAGCAGAACTTTTGGAGGAAATTTGGAAAGCCTCAATCATACAGTATTTTTCCCTTAAGACATGTCTCCACCTCTAGAGGATGTAGAGAGTGTGCTATGGGTTGAATTATATCCCTTTCAAAAGATCTTGAAGTCCTAATCCTCAGTGGCTGTGAATGTGGATTTATCTGGAAAAAGGGAATTTGCAGATGATCAAGTTAAGATGAGATCATTATGGTGAGCCCAATCCAATATGACGGAGATTCTTATTAAAAAAGCAAAATTCAGACACAGAGACAGACATGCACACAGGGAGAATGCCATGTGAAGATGATGACAGATTGGGATGATGCATGTATAAGCCATGGTACTCCAAAGACTGCCAGAAACCCACCAGAATTGAAGGGAGAGGCATGGAACAGATTCTCCCTCATATCCTCAGAAGGAACCATATCATAAAACCAAATAATAAAGAGCAGAAAGCAAAGACATAGAATATAAATATGAAGAGAGCATGCATAGACCCTAAATCTGGTCTTTGAATTAGAAGAATAAAATTTATAAACTTCTACCATGTGTTGGTAGTTATGTGAGGGTGTACACCTGTCAGAAGTGATCTACTTTACGTTTAAAAATTATACATTTTATTGCATATAAAGTATATCTTAAGAAGTTGATTTGGAAATATAAATATATAAACACATTTTTTCTTTACATTCTCTCTTTCTCTTCTTCCCTCCTTTACCTACTGACTTCAGAATGTTTTAGAAATTTTATTAGTAGTTTTCATTGTAATTATTTGTATCATAATGTATTTTATTAGAATTATTAGGTTTTATAATTATTATATTTAACAGTAACATTTTCTAAAATATGGAACTGAGAGGAGAAACTTAGCTAAAGTCACAGAAACACAAATAATGAGGCTATAATTCAATTATATCACATCTATTTGAACTTTTACCTGGACCCAGAGCTTTGTCTGTCATTAGAAAAGATTTGACTTAAAGGAAGAACCTTTGGTAACTTTTAGTTGGGTTTACCTCAGTGTGACTTTGAAAGTGTGTTTTTTTCTTAGAGCATAGTGCGTGGGTGGAAAACTTGTTAACTGAAATGGGAGTGGACGCTCAGGAACAACTAGGAGAGGAGGAGGGCTCTGAAGAAGAATCTGCCTGTTGACAACATTTTCTGGGATTAATTGGCCCCATGGTTTGCTGTGATCCTGAATTAACTGAGCTAAGTAGCTCATGGAGCAAATCCTTCAGAGTTGGGTGGGAAGAGCGGAGTCCTCGTCCATCCAGAGGCTGGCCTTTGTGAAATTTTATGAAATTTCTACAAATATCTGATGGAGGCAGAAGAAATATTTAACTCCGGTGTTCTGCCAAGGAATGCTTCGGGGTTTTAGAGCTGGCTTCAAAGATGTTTCCATCACAGAATAGTGGGCATATTTCTTTTGTATTCCAGAAAATTCTAAAAGTTGAAGTAGAAAACTTTCTGCCAGTAAACAGTATCTTTTGGAGAGTCTTACTGAGGCTTTTTAAAAGAGTTGGCTATCTGTGGAATATCTTCCCTCCCCATAGATCCTGCAAGAGAAAGCAGAATGAATCTATTTAAGATAAAATGTACTTGTAGCAAACACAGTGTGCATGATTCATCCTCATAGGAAATCAAATTGAAATAGCAAAAGCTATGAGGTCTCAATTGGATATGATCTTTTTTTATAAGAAGAAAAGTAAGTTTTCTAGCCCCACTGAACTATTATCTTTTTATTGCCTCCCACTTAGGACTGGGTTCTAGGCAGTTGCTATCATCCAGTTCTGTCTCCTGAGAAAACTTAAGTTCCAGGAACATACTTCCCACAGTGATGAGATGATTCTGATGTTTCAGGGTTCCCCAGCTTTTACTGGCCTCTGCTTAATGCAGCACTGTCTCATGCCGAATTTTTATTGAAACGAGAGGTACATTGAAAGGAGCCAAGTTATAGTATCCTACACATGCAGATTTCTTATTTACAAAGCTGAAGGTCAGGAGAAGGTGAAGAATGCATACCGATACTACTATGATCCCATTATACTGATTGTCCTGATATTAACAATGCTAATGTTGGCTGCCCAGAACCCTCTATCACCCCTACTAACATCCAAACATTACATTCTCTTTCTGCGCTTGGAGTAAGGATAATACGAGAAGTGGAAGAGAGAAGTAAAACTCTCTAGTGAAATCCTAGGACAAACTACTCTTTATTCCTAACATGGCTCTTTGCTCACCCGCACACTGTGGGATTTTCCTGTCCCCTCCCTTGATTCTTTTTCCTTGTCTGGTTTTTTCCACAATCACATTTGTCCCTTGGGCTCTGATACCTGCCACCATTCTCTGACCTCTCTGTCCCCTCCTCCTCACTATTATTTTTTCAATTACACATATAAAATGCCAATCTCTTTGTTTGACTCATCCTAAAGTGTGTATCCATTTGATAATCAGGACATGTATTGAACATGCCAATGGTTTTCTTCTTTACCTGTTTATGATTTCATGACTTTCTGCTGGCTCTGCTCAGATGGTTGGACACTGATACTTCGCATGTCATTGTGGGGTGGAGTGTTAGAGAGAGAGATTACTATGGGGCCATGAATGCTTGGGTTCTGGTTTGGGTTCCTATCTGATTACTTTCTGCTAAACTCTGCCACCCCGTTTAACCTGAAGTACAAAAAATAAAGCAGCATGAACTTGCCTTATGAGATATTGTAAAATCGAATGAACAAAAGATATTAAGCAAAAGTGAGAGAAGACTGTAATTCAGGATTGGATGATTCAGCAAACACACACACATACTTTAATACTGGAAGCCCATTAGCAAGAAAATCTTTTGGTAAAACGTGGAAGGGTTTGCTGGATACTCTGTGCACAGATAGACATGGATATCAGAGGAAGGTCATTTGCTACTAAGAAAGATGGACATTCGGAGAATGAGATAGTCTAGGGGCATTTATGAAGGGCAGCAGTGTCAGGCATGGTTGGAGTATCTTTAAGCAGAAGCACTGGGATGAAAAGGTGGAAAGCAAGATGATGGCACAGAGAGGGCTTCGGAGGTCACAGTGAGTATACCAGCCATTGCATTCGAAAACCATCATAACCATTTTGTTATATTTATGACTCATTATACATTTAAGGTGCCCACTTTTCCTTTTTAAGGTATATCAAGGAGGTAAAAAGAGGGAGAGGACAGAATGAGTGAGGAGAAGAGGGAATACCTGAAATCGTGTCCTTTCTTTCTGTTTAGAAACAGAATAGGCCTGTGGGAATCCACTTAATGAACTGTAGGATTGGCCATTTGGAATAATGATGTTTGTGAAATATCAGCCTGAGTTTGTGGTATGATTGAGCTAATAATTCTCAGAATGAAAATTCACCTAGGTATCTCATTCAAAGTGTTATTTTTCTTCCACTAAATTGTGTGAGACAATTTATTTAGAGTTTAATGAGTATTAAATACTATATGAAAGGAATTGTTATGTTGTATGTTTTGGGTATATAAAAATGGTCCTATTTTTAGAGCAGTAAAAATACTATTCATGAGACCTAATGATAGACACATGTCATTACACGTTTATCCAAACCGTAGAATGTATACCACCAAGAGTGAACCCTAAGGTAAACTATACATTTTGGGTGATTATGATGTGTCAGTGTAAGTTCATCCATTATAACAAATGCATCCCTCTGGTGGGGGATGCTGATAATGGGGAGGCTTAGGAATGGGTGAGGCAGGGACAATATGGGAAATCTCTGTACCCTTCCTTAATTTTGCTGTAAACTTAAAACTGCTCTAAAAAATAAAGTCTTAAAGACAACAACAACAAAAAGAGATCCCGTTAAAGCTCAGGAGAGATATTTAATTTTGCCATTCCCCACAGAGGCTAATTAAAGGTAAGCACCTATGATCTTCTCTAAGAAAAGAAGTAACAAGTCTGAAGCCTCTGATGAATCATATTTTGGATGCCTGCAGGCACTATCTTACTTTTGTTGGGGCCATCATGAATCATGTTGTATGGTTTTCACTGAGTTTCTTAGTGTAGGGGATAGAAAGACAGACATCTATAGTGGAACTCTGATAATCTTGAAGGAGTTAGATACCTCCTTACAGATGACCTCAAAGTCCAATTAGCCTAAATTTAGTAAAAAGAAAAAAAGAAAAGAAAAGAAAAAAGATTAAATTTCATTAAAGAACTTTGAGTGATTTTTGTTAAGTACTGAGTAAATCTTTTTGGTGCAGAAGATTGGCCCTGAGCTAAAATCTGTTGCCAATCTTCCTCTTTTTTTTTTCTCCCCAAAGCCCCAGTACCTAGTTGTGTATCCTGGTTGTAAGTCCTTCTAGTTCTTCCATGTGGGCCACCACAAAATCGCTTGATGAGCAGTGTGTATGCCCACACCCAGCATCCAAACTGGCGAATCCCAGGCCACAGAAGCAGAACACACGAACTGAACCACTATGCAACCCGGCCAGCCCCACTGAATAAATCTTGATAAAAGCTATTCTAATGCTTTTTAGGCCTCCAAATTTTATATTTCACCAATAAAAATATATTCAACTTCATAACCTGGCTTTCATGCCTTTCAACCAGGAGGAGAGCTTTCTTTTCCAAGCTTTTCTACATGACTTTTGAGTCTGGCTAAACTAGAGTTTTCATGTTGGCCTTCTTTCTGTTTGCCTGATAAAGTTTGCCTTATCAATTCTATTAAAATTTTGATTTCATTTCTTTCATCCCAAATGTCCTTAGCCCTCTGATTTTAATATATCTGGGTCCCTTACTTTTCTACAGTCATGGACTTATTTCATTTTTACTTTCCTCTCATATTGGGCCCCATATATTGAAGCTGATATATACTTTTCTTGTATATTTTAACATTTGTCACAGATATTTGGAATTGTCATTCCTAGCTTCTGATCACCATAAGAAAACCAGTATGATAAACAGTGCTGATAAGATTTCAGCCACTCAGTAAAGGAACTTAATGTTTAAAATATTTGTGCCACTCTCTTACCAATAAATGAACAATTTAAATTAATATTTTTGAAAAATTGAAAGTACTTCTTGAAAAACCAATACCAATAATCATAATGAAAATAATCACTCTAAATGTAGATAGTGTATACTTGCATCTTTTATATGCTTGTCTATATGGAATTATATAACCTTCATAACAACTCTGAGAAGGTATATTATTTTATTATTTATGTTTACAAGTGAAGAAAATGAAGCACTGAGATGTCAAGGGACTTGTTAAATGTCACACCACGATAGATAGTTGTGTGGGGTGTGAATCAGGGCTATGTGGCTTCAAACTTTACGCAATGATCTCTGTGTTAACCCACCTCTCAGGTCTACTTTTGAATATTTGCACTTAAGAAAACCTGGCTTTGAATCTGACTCTCTTCAGTTAACATTATAATCCATCCTTTAATAATTCTGTTTTTTTTACTACCAATTTATCTACTTTTGGGAATTTGTACTCTTCTCTCTGCAGACAGTTTCCATTGTTCTAACACTAATTACATGGGGACTTACATAGTTAATGATCTTATCTAAATTTATCTTAAAATTCATATTAAATTATTAAGAAGAGTGGAGTATTTTCCCCATTCCTCACAATATCTCCAGATAATTTTGATTCAATATTTGAAATAAAAGGTAATCCTGTCGTTATGGAAGATACGTCAATAAATATAATAATTTTATAGTATGTTGAAGTAATACATTAAATTAAAATGGACAAATTGAAACTTGCACTTTATAAAAAGGAAACAAAATTCACAGAAACAGAGAAAAAGCATAATCATAATAGTGAAAGAGGAAGAGGCTGAGATGAGTAGCATAGTTCTTAACTTATTATGAGCCAGATCTTTTCTCATTTTATCTGTATAGTAACCATGATTATGTCTAAAGTGGCTTTCTCAAGATCATGCAGCTAGTAAATAGTGGAACTGGGATTTGAACTCATGCCGTATGAATCCAGCAACTGTGTTCTTAACCAAGAAAGAATTATTTTGCTAGAGTAACAGCAGTGCTAGATAAAATATTGCTTGCAAAATATGAGCTCACAAAAAATAAAGGATTCTCAGAAAGGCAATATTTTCACTTGAAATGTAGTAAAAATGTAAAATTTGGTTGGTGATAAAAATGTATATGCATGTTATAAAAATACAATTTTTTTCCTACTAAACAACAGAGATAATAAGACAACATCACCAGATAAACTGTTTTTTGTCTGCAGGTTGATCAGCTTTTCTGCAAAATCACCAACATTGAAATATTGGCCATACTTGCTTATATAAAAAATTATTACAGAGACACACACATATGCAAGTATATTTATACAACGTTTCTGGAAGGACATACGAGAAACTGAAAGTAGTTATTTCCAGGGAGTAGAATTATAGATTCAAATATTTGAAGATAGATTTTAATTCTTATCCTGACATTCTTCTGTTCACTTTGAGTATTTATGGTGATCATGAATTACCCTATAATAAAAAAACACAAAATATTGAAAAACTCTTTAATACTTTATAGCAATGATAATCTCTAGCATTTGTGGCAGCAATATTGTATTTTGGAAATTATTCTAAAGCACTTTGTAGAATTATTATTTATGAGAGTGAAATTTGGAAGCAATAAAAGTATCTCAATTGACAAATGGTTAAATAAATCCTTCTTATAAAGTTTATACAACAGGCCATTCAATTAATAATTAAATTATGGAAAGTATGAGAACATGGGAAGATCTTTTATAACAATTCTAAATAAAAATTAGAACACAAAATACTATATGATGATGATTTCTATCACATGAGTTATATATACTATGAATCAGGACTTGAAATAGAAAAATTATAAAATTGAATACTGGAATTATGGGATTTTTTTAAATATAATATTTTTAGAAGAAGTGTCCTGGGCGATTCAGGGTAAAGACAAATATTTGAGAGTAAAAACACTACTTACATCAGAGGCATATTAGAAAATTTATATCAGATCAAATTCATAGGCAGAGAGTCTCAATTTTCTTTTAGGGTACGTTCAAGAGTATAGTAAAGAGGTAAAGAGTAGTTTCCCAAATTATGACAACCTCAAAGTATTATCCAGGCATTTGTTCTCCAGACAGATTATTATCCAGACAGTTATCATGACCATCAGTGAAGCTGATGTCTTGAACACAAGAGGCATAGGTAAAGGGTTGTCAAAGTAAAGCATATTTCATCGAAGACCCTTAAGGGGTCAGGGATAATGAGCATAAAAATGAGTGAACCAAAGTGAGAATATTTTCTTCAGGAGGGATTGTCCAACAAAAGTAGCTCTTAATTGCATTGGAATAGTGTTGTTCAGATTTCAAAGCAAACAGATAGAATGAAGAATACATGAAATATTCATGTGTATGTGTGTGTATACGTACGGGCATAAAATCTTTTTTTCAGTTCTTAGGAAAACTCAAAGTAATGGCAAGTATTTGTACTCTACTTTTTTATATGAAAGCTAAATTTCAAAGCAGTTAAATCACTTGCCCAAAAAAGTACAAGTTCTACAGTTCTCAATCTTGATAGGAATGAAACATTTTAAAGAACGTTTATTTTTTATTTATACAAAAGCTTTGTTCCAGGAGCCAGCCCTGTGGCCGAATCATTAAATTGGTACACTCTGCTTCGGTGGCCCAGGGTTTTGTTGGTTCAGATCTTTGCCGCTGACATGACACCGTTCATCAAGCCATGGTGAGGTGACATCCCAGATAGCACAACCAGAGGGACTCATAACTAGAATATATAACTATGTACTGGGGGGCATTGACGAGGAGAAGAAGAAGAAGGAGAAGGAGAAGAAGAAGAAGGAGAAGGAGATATCCATCAGATCTTAGCTCAAGTGCCAATCTTTTAAAGAAAAGATAGGCATTGAAAAAAAAAGGCTCTGGTCCAATGCAATGAGTTTCTGAATTAAGAGCTGTATCTGGGAGATGCTTGGACTTCTGCAGATTTACAAAGATTCATAGGAGATTAAAGGAAGTTGGAGGTAACAGGATGATGTGGAAGCAAGTGATTCAGAGTTAAGTCCACTGATCTTCTTAAGATGTCACTTCTTTTTCTCTCTACAGATTAAAACGTTGTCAACTGCATCTTACCTATACCCACTAGTATGGCAATGAATAACAGTGTGATTTAATTCATTCTGTTTGGGTTGACACAGGATGCAGGAATGCAGAAAGCAATGTTTGGAGTCGTCTTGATTATTTACCTTATGGCACTGTTATAGAACTTTCTTACAGTAGTGAATATCAAAACAAGCAAGACTCTTGGGAATCCCATGTGCTTCCTATTCTATCTGTCATTTGCTGATGCCTGCTTCTCTACAACCACAGCCCCCAGATTGATTGTGGATGCCTTCTCTCAGAAGAAGACCATTTCCTTCAATGAGTACATGACTCAGGTCTTTGTGGTCCATTTCTTTGGATTCACAGAGGTCTTTGTGCTTATCCTCATGGACTTTGATCACTATGTAGCCATTTGTAAGCCCTTGCAACATACAACACTCATGCACTGGCAAATCTGTGTTGTGTTGGTGATTCTGGCCTGGGTGGGACATGATATCTACTCTTTAGCACAGATTTTCCTGGCATTGAGATTGCCCTTGTCTTATCCTAATGTGATTGACCGCTATTTCTGTGACTTGCAGCCCTTGTTGAGACTTGCCTGCATGGACACTTACATGATAAATTTGATAGTTCTTTCTAGTAGTGGGGCCATAAGCATGGGGAGTTTCACAATTCTGCATGACCTATGTTGTCATCTTGTACTCTGAGAAACCACAGTCCAGGAGGAAGGCAAAAAGCCCTTTCCACATGCACCTCTCACTTGATTGTGGTTGTCATATCTTTGGATCCATGTATATTTATATACACATGTCCACCAACCACATTTACAACAGACAAGATAGTGGCTATGTGATGAAGGGAGGAGTCTCACGTTTGGATGTGAAAGGCAATATTACCATACAGTTGCCTTTTCATGGTCTTTCACGTTGTTCTTCACAAAGGTGAGGGAAGAGGCTGTAAGAGAGTTTAGCAGCAGGTATAGGCAGAAGGGAGGGTAAGGGAAGAAAGTAGAATAGATAATGCATGATGAAAGCAGGGAAGATGTGAAAGGAAAGTGGAAATTTTATCCATGTGGGAGAAATTTATCATCCTTAAATTTTGAGAATCACTTTTGGGTATATGAACATTTGCAGGAAAAATGATATTTCAGGATATTTCTGTATCCGTGACCTAGTGTAGCTTAGCTTCCTTGGCTGTTATGTTTATTTGGGTATTAGAAAAGAAGGATATATTTTTAGTTCTTGTTCCTAATAGTATCTCAAAATTCAAAATTCAGATTTCTTGGGAGAACCTGAGATTGAAAAATCAGCTCTAGTGCTCTTCAACTTTGATCTTTTAGTTTTAATGTGAAAATTATTTAAAATGTGTATTTTCATTTGGAAGATAATCTAATCTCTCTGTGTAATACAAACTCACCAGCACCAGCACCACTTCATAATATAATAACACATACTCTCATGCTGTTTCAGTACCCATGTTTATAATTCCCATTAAATTGGCACCAAGAAATTTTACTTTAAGTGATATAGGCTTATGAGAAAAGAACACAATGAATTTCGTAAGTAAGTAGAACATTTCTACTAACTGAAGACAAATGTTACCAAGTCACACTAAATATTCTCAATACTCCCAATATAGCTAATGGTGGCAGCATAAATATTTAAGTCCCAAAGAGGTCACTTATCAACCTCTCAGTACCATATTCAAGAGGCAATTTTGTTTCACAGCCCCTCCAAATAAACACTCCTAATTTTCCTAGTTTTATGTCTTACTTTTTCATTTTTAAAGCATTTGAATCCAGTGCTATGAAGGTTATATTTCAGTGTAATTGGTTTTTAACTAACTGTGACATAATCAAGAGAAAACTATACTTCTGATCTCTTGTTGTTCCATCAAACTTAATTTAATGGGAGAAAATTTTCATCTGTCCCTAAATGAAAACTCAGAATGTTTCAGGAACTTTTTTCGCATTATTACATAATACAGAGCGCAGATTCACTTAAATTTTATTTTTATTTATTTATTTATTTAAAATTTTTGTTTTTTTCAGATGTACATCATATTTCAAATGCTGGATACATTACATCTTGTTCACCACCTCAACACTAATTATAGTGCATCCCCTCACATGTGACCCTAATCACCCCTTTTGCCCTCTCCCCTCCCCCCTTCCCCAATGGTAACCACCAGTCCAATCTCCAGTGCTATGAGGGGTTTTTTTTTGTCGTTTTTATCTTCTACTTATGGGTGAGATCATATGGTATTTGACTTTCTCCCTCTGACTTATTTCACTCAGCATAATACCCTCAAGGTCCATCCATGTTGTCACAGATGGCTGGATTTCGTCATTTCTTATGGCTGAGTAGTAGTCCATCATGTATAAATACCACATCTTCTTTATCTTCTTTATCCATTCGTCCCTTGATGGGCACCTAGGTTGCTTCCAAGTCTTGGCTATTGTGTATAATGCCGCAATGAACATAGGGGTGCAAGTATCTTTATGCCTTTGTGTTTTCAAGTTCTTTGGATAAATACCCAGCAGTGGAATAGCTGGATCATATGGGAGAACTATCCTTAATTTTCTGAGGCTACTCCAAACTGCTTTCCATAGTGGCTGCACCAGTTTGCACTCCCACCAGCAGTGAACAAGGGTTCCCTTCTCTCCACACCCTCTCCAACATTTGTTGTTTCCTGTCTTGTTAATTATAGCCATTCTGACCGGAGTGAGGTGATACCTCACTGTAGTTTTGATTTGCATTTCCCTGATAGCTAATGATGTTGAGCATCTTTTCATATGCCTGTTGGCCATCTGTATTTCTTCTTTGGAGAAATCTCTGTTCAGATTTTTTGCCCATTTTCTAATTGGATTGTTGGTTTTTTTGTTGTTGAGCTGTATGAGTTCTTTGTATATTTTGGATATTAACCCCTTATCTGATATGTGGTTTGCAAATATCTTCTCCCAATTGTTAGGTTGTCTTTTTGTTTTGTTGATGGTTTCCTTTGCTGTGCAGAAGCTTTTTAGTTTGATGTAGTCCCATTTGTTCATTTTTTCTTTTGTTCACTTAGATTTTAGACATGGGCTTAATTTGAGAGGGTGGAAGAAGCTATGAGGGAACAAATAGGTCTTACTTGACCTGGTATCTTAACAAGCTGACTTATTGTCTCTGGGCTTGGCAGATGTTGAAAGCTTTTTCTTTCTCTTCCTTTGTGGGCCTTTGTAGGCCTTCTAATTCTAGTATCCTTGATGTAGGAGGACATTTCTATCCCTTATGATCACTGGTGACTCCTTGCTTAGCCCTTAGAAAGCCAGTGATTACCTTAAACATTCTGTACCCTTCAAAATGACCCCATTGGACTGATCCCTATAAAATCATCTTATGGCCCCTCTATGGAAGCCCATGTGGAAACATCTATGCATCTCTGCCCCTCAGGAGTACTATTAATGTAGAATCACTGTTAATGTTGGCTGATATCTACCAGGCACCCTCTCCTGACTCCATCAGTAAGTCAACCTGTCTATCTTCCTGCCTCGAATTTCCTGATCTCAGTACCTTGGGCCCACTAATATGGAGGGTTGCAGGGTACATTCTCAGAGTAGCTCCATCACACACAGTCACGTGCACACACACACCCACACACGCATGTTAAGTTTAGGGTGAGAGACATATCATTAGCAATTTCCCCAAAGATGTTCTCACAAACCAATCTCCCACTTTACACTCTGATGAGGTTTATGTCCTTTATCTAACCGTGGGGAACTTATTTTTATCATTTCCTCTGGTTTAGAGATAGGCAACGGTGGTTTGGACACACTTTGTAATTTCACATCTATTGTGTCTAGTCATAATTTCAGTTATAATACCTTGTTACACAAGAAGTGTTAATTCATAAATAGTTTGTCTTAACACTGGACTTCAAAACAATTTATTTTCATTTAGAAAGGTATTGCACATTATTTCAATTTGGGAAACATTTCTTTGCACTCACATAAGAGATATATTTTATGGAGAAAAGTTTGTACAATTAAAACTTACCTGTAAACAGGGAAAACATCAAAGGGAATCAGGCAAAGACTGACTTTAGGAATGAGTAATGATAAAAGAAGAAGACAAATCCTTCTAACCATAAGAATCGGAGGCAGGAAAGGACGTATGAAAATCCATCCAAAGTGACAGTGCATGGACCAAATTCACTTAAAAATGTATAGGTTTGTTTGATCCAAAATTGTTATTTAACATAAAGTTTAACAAATGGATCAGTTATCAACATATTCAAATCATTAAAATTCATATAAAATATGAATGCCTGATTCCTTTGAAACCTGGATATGTTGCAAATTTGGACATTCAATTCCCATAAGGCAGCAACAGACCAGAGCTGAGTCATGGCAGACCTTTATAGGGGGCAGGGTTTTATCCCTCTCAAGGGGTTGCAAATGTCTTAAATGTCTGTGCACAATTTGGCTTTTGTCATTTGTTTCATATTTCTGGCCACTGTAGGCATATGAGATTGAGATCTCTGCATTAGACATTCAGTAAAGTATATAGTAATAGCATTACAAAAGGTGGCTTTGGGGCCTGCCACGTGGAGCAGCGGTTAAGTTCACACATTCCTCATTTTGGCAGCCCGGGGTTCACTGGTTCGGATCCCAGGTGCAGACATGGCACCACTTGGCAAAAGCCATGCTGTGGTAGGTGTCCCAGGTATAAAGTAGAGGAAGATGGGCACGGATGTTAGCTCAGGGCCAGTCTTCCTCAGCAAAAATAGAGGAGGATTGGCAGTAATTAGCTTAGGGCTAATCTTCCTCAAAAAAAAAAAAAGGTGGGCTTGTCTTATTCTTGAATTTAATGGAAATTAATTCAGGAATTTCTAATTCACTTAATTTACAATTAACGATGATATTTTCTTCAGGTATCTGGAAACTATTCTTTCATCAAGTTAAAGAATTTCATTTTACTTTTAGCTTACTGTGTCTTAATTATAAGTCAGACTAAATTTTATCAAATCCCACTTTGGCATCTTGGAAATTATCTATTTACAAAACAATATAATTTAATTAACAGAAAATCCTAGTAACAGAAATCAATCAACCAAAGTTTATATCAGAAAGCCGAATATAGGGGCTGGCCTGGTGGTGTGGTGGTTGAGTTTATGCACTCTGCTTCAGTGGCCCTGGGGTTCAGTGGTTCAGATCCTGGCTGTGGACCTATGCACTGCTCACCAAGCTATGCTGTGGCAGCATCCCACATAGAAGAAGTAGAAGGACTTACAACTAGGATATACAGCTGTGTGCCAGGGATTCGGCGAGAAAAAAATTAAAAACAAAATATAAAAGAAGCAGAGTCTATAAAAAGTTTCCAGACCTTATTTGGTAAAATATATTTAATGAGAAATAGAAGGACTCTGTTTTATGGGAATTAATATTAGTCATCTATGCAAAATATGTGAGCAAACTGGCAGGTGACTTTAAATTATAGAATGACAAATTCCCAAAAGTATCTCATTAATATGATGCAAAGCAGAAAATTTAAGCTAGCATTACACTATTTCTTTGATTGACCCTTATCGAATTATTACACCTCACATATTACACAAATATAAATTCAAAGACCTCACTCCAAGGTTCTTCCTAATATTTGCATCTTATGATTATAATTAAATAAAGATTGTCTTAATGTTTTTCCAAAGGCCCAGGTAATCACACTATTATGGATTCTCTTTCTTCTTACTGATATATGGAAAAAAATAAAGAACTGTAGAGTTAAGAGGAGTATTTTACTCTGAAATATTTAAAAAGGGTATTGCGAAGTTTATTCTACAACTGAAAATTAAAGGACAAATAGAAGCAGGCTGCAAAAGCTTTTCACAACATGTTGCCCAAGGCCTCTATAGCACAGAAGCTAGAGTCCATCTACACTCAGAAAGAAGTTTTAACACTAGGTCATTTTTAAGTAGTAATAACACTCAGGTTCTTTGGGGATTCAGGAAGGGCTAGACAGATCACCATTACATGATCTGATCACTGTGTAAATTTCTGGTTCTGCTTCTGGCAACTCGCTGCTTAGATCATGTTCCACTCACTCTGATCTTTCATAATTCCTTGAAAATACCCGGGTAGTTTCTGTATTATAGTTTTCTCTCTCATGAACCTCCATCCCTCTAATCCTGATATGGCTGTTTCTTTTCAATCATTCATGCCAGTTATTGGTGATCCTCATTATTAAACTAACCGATTAATATATTTCATCACTTTTCCTAAGAATATCGCAACAGAATTCAAAATCAGCTGAAATGTTACCTGCTAATAGAATCCTTCTCTGACTTTTCAACGTGATGTATCCTCTATGAAATAACCATAGCCTTGTATTTCCATTAACTCTGTTTTAATGATCACTCTCTGCTATTTTTTGTGCTGTTTTGTTTATTTTTAGTTACCTATTGATTGTCTCTTTTTTATCCCTAACCACCTGAATTTGGCTATTTGGAAAAAAAGATGCTTGCATTATAGTCATTCAAAAGATATTTATTGAAAACCTAATAGGTGCTGAGCATAAATAAAATAAAAACACTTCCCTCACAGATGTCCAGTCTAGAGAGAGATGGGAAGAATCAGAAATCAAATAATAATTATACAAAATAATTATACATTTGATCATTGTTGGTAAGAAAATGTAGGTATTGACATACCGAATAATGGCAGAAATGGAAGTCATTGAAGAGAGTTATGGAGGAAGGCTTTCTGAGGTAATGGCACATAGTCTCTTAATCTAGGACCAGAAGTTGGAGGGAAACAGCCCTGAAGAAGATGAGGGCTTGTTTTCAGAGAGAGAAAGGAAAAAGCACTGAGTTCAGAAAAGGCTTGCGTAGCTCTAAAGGCAGATGAAAAAGCCCAACATGGCTGATGAGCAGTGAGGGAGGAGGTGAAGTGCTCAAGATGTGGTTGGAGAGATAGAGGCAGTAGAAATATTAATCAGGGGATTCTAGGACAAGGCAAGAGTTTCTAAAGGCAATGGGAAGCCAAGGAAGGATATAAAGCACTAGACTATCATAATCCTTAGGTTGTAAATACCCTAACTCATAAATCAGATCTCTCTCTCTCTCTCTCTCTCTCTCTCTCTATATATATATATATATATATATATAAAATATATATATATAATATATATATAATGTTATTTTTTTTAAAGATTGGCATCTGACCTAACAACTGTTGCCAACCTTTTTTTTTTTAATTGCTTTTTCTCCCCCAATCCCGCCAGCACTTTGTTGTATATTTTAGTTGTGGGTCCTTCTAGTTGTGGCATGTGGGATGCCGCCTCAACATGGCCTGATGAGTGGTGCCATGTCCGCACCCAGGATCTGAACCGGTGAAACCCTGGGTGGCTGAAGCAGAGCGCACGAACTTAACCACATTGCCATGGGGCCATCCCCAGATTTATATTTTTAAGAGATCCTTCTGGCTGCTGTTGGAGAATGGGCAGTTTTATTTCTCATGTATTCCCTTTTAAATTTTGCTAGAAAAGAATATTTTATTTTTTTAATTGAGGTAAAAATGTTTTCCAAAACTTTTTATGGTAATTATGTTTGTGATGGATGCTAACTAGACTTATTATGGTGATCATTCTGCAATATATACAAATATCTAATGTTTATGTCTCACACTTGAAACTAATGTAATGTTATATGTCAATTACATCTCACACATTTCTGAGAGAATGACTTCTTATGGGAAACACATGATGCTCTCAGTATGACAGCTGTTTGCCAACCAAAGTGCCTTGTTTCCTCGACAGTTTCCTCATGGCATTTTTTACGTCTGTGTTCCTCAGGGTGTAGATCAAAGGATTTAACATGGGTGCGATGATAGCATTAGACACATTCATTGCCTTGTCTATGGGGTGAGTAGCCATAGGTCTTACATACAAGAAAATGCATGGTGCAAAGAACAGCATGACCACTGTGAAGTGGGAGCCACAGGTGGAGAGAGCTTTGTGTTGCCCTTCAGAGCTGCAAGACTTCAGAGAGCAGAGGATGACCACGTAGGAGCTGATGAGGATAAGGAAGACAGTCATACACATCACCTCACTGTTGAGGATGACTAAGAGCCCCAGGATGTGGGTGTCCATGCAGGCCAGTTTCGGCAATGGAAACAAATCACATAGAAAGTGATCTATGATATTGGGACCACCGAAAGGTATTTGGTACACAAAGAGAAGCTGTATTACTGCGTGGGTAAATCTGCCCATGCAGGCCACTCCCAGCAACAGGCAGCACACCCGAGGGCTCATAATGGTCATGTAGTGTAGGGGTTTACAGATGGCCACATAGCGGTCATAGGCCATAACAGTGAGAAGGATGCTCTCCACACCACCAAAGAAATGCTCTGCAAAGAGCTGGGCCATTCAGCCTTCGAAGGAGATGATGGTGCTCTCAGAGAGTGAGTCTACAATCATCTTGGGGGCGATAACAGAAGAGAAGGCAGCATCCAACAGGGACAATGAAGTAAGGAAAAAATACATAGGTGATCTCAGACTCTCACTCATGATCATGGTTACTACAATGAGTAGGTTTCCCAAAACAGTGGACACATACATGATTAGAAATAAAACAGAGAACACTTTCTTCAGGTCCAGGTTCTCTGTAAAATCCAAAAGTATGAATTCTGTCACATTGTTTTGATTTCCCATTTATTGGGTGTTGATATTAGATTCAGCTGAGAGTTGGAAAACCTAAAAAAGCAACATATGATTTATAATTACTGATTATTTGGCTTCATATATTTCCAGGACCTCAGGGAAGTTTTGTTTATTTTTATTCATTTATTCATCATCCAAGCCATTGACTTTTTAGAGCATGCTAAATAAAGAACTAAAAAGATAAAGACCTCATGAATGCACAGTTTCCTCCAAGCCTTTCCGCCTCCCTTTTCAATGGTTCTTCCATGTGAAATAGGTTTTTCCTCCTCCTCCCTTTGATTGTTATCATTATTAGCCAACTTTTTTGAGCACCTGTCTTACCCAGTTGCTAGATAACCCTATGATTGACTTGATTTTACAGATGAAGGAACTGACTCTAATAGAGTTTAGGAAGCTTAACCAAGGTTGCATGGCTAGTGGATGGTGAAGCCAAAATGTGGACCATGTTTTCTGACTCAGGAATCAGCAGCATCAAGCACCAATATTGCTTCTCTAGTAATTATGCTGTGAGTTTATCAGTTACCAATCACTGAGCTAAGTAATATTACAATTATTATCCTGTTTTATGTCAAAACAATCTGAAGTGTATTTTTCTTGCTGTGTTCTTTTCCAAGCAATATGACAATTCTTATGTAATTTTGTGCTGTAATTCTAAATATTAAATGATCAAAATGCACCTAAAACTAGTGATTCTATAATTCCTGACTAATATGCCATTCAGTGATGAAGATTAGAAACCATGATGCTCTACAAAGATACAGACCCCCAATATAACTGACTCAAACCTGAATCAGCCCAAGACATTTCTCTCAGTTTCCTCTGTTCCTTAAATGGAACAAAGGATCTGGGAACATAGTAATAACAATAATCAAACAATTGGCTTTTAAGCTTACTAACTATGTTTCTGGGCACTCTGCCAAGTATGATGTATGTATTACCCCAGTTAAACCTCATGATACCATATGAAGTAGGTACCATTACTACTCCCATTGTAAAAAGAAGCAACTGAGGTCTTAGGAAGTTAAATCACTTGCATATGATTATATAACTAGTATTCTGTGGAGTTGGTATTTCAACCACACAGCTCAGATTCCCAGCTACTATGTTCCACCACTGCAGAAGAGAAGAGCAGATTATGTGACATTTCAGGAGAGTTACTGTTACAACATGGAAGAAAAGTTACAGTGAAAATATGCCTCATGCCTCATATTACTGGAGACTTTTAAGCAGAGGCTGACTGCCACATTTTAGAAATTTTGCAAAGAGCATAGCTTCCAATTGATATTTGGACTATCAAACTGTGAATGCTGAGGGGTCACTCTTGCTATTCGACAACCCACCTCCACTCCTAGACCGTAAACAAAATGCAGAGCATCTATAGGAGACTGTGGAAGTGCCATTTTATTCACATTACCTAATCTCATCCTCTCCCTCAAAGCCCAATAATTGAGGTCTTTCTTGCAAGAGCCTTTGTGAATTGTAAGAAGTACTGGCTCAGGAATCAGGAAGTAAGTGGGTTTTATTCCAGGTAGTGTCACTAACTTAGTCTGTTATTTGGGCATGTTGCTGGCATCTCTGATCTTCAGTCTCCTCACTTGCAGTATAAGAATGGTTCATTGGATGAGTAACAACAGAAAAGACCGTCCTCTTCACACACAACACTCAGTTCTAAATTGCATTAATTGTTTATGCTTCTCGGTAAGATTTCCTAAAGAAGATTCAGGGGCTGGCCCTGTAGCTGAGTGGTTAAGTTCAGGTGCTCTGCTTTGGTGGCTGGAGGTTCACCGGTTCGGATCCTAGGCATGGACCTATGCACTGCTCATCAAGCCATGCTGTGGTGGCATCCCCCATAGGGGGACTAGAATGACCCTCAAGTAGGATATGCAACTATGTATTGAGGCTTTGGGGAGAGGTAAAAAAGAGGAAGATTAGCAATAGATGTTAGCTCAGGGCCAATTTTCCCAAAAATAGAAGAAAAAAAAAAAAGAGATGATTCATTTCACGCTAAGAAAAAAAATTGGAATTCACTGCTCTAAGTAATATCTAATGCCCTTTCTGTCCTTATGGCTTGGAACTTATAGTGACTCGCTATCAAATACCGTCGAGAGTTTAATTTTTCAACCTAACATTCAACTCTTGTCACCAGCACCTCCTTACTTACTCAAGTTCATTTCTCTGTTCTCCTCACTTTAATTAATTAACTAATTAATTTTGTGAGGAAGATTGCCACTGAGCTAACATCTGTGCCAAGCTTTCTCTATTTTATGTGGGCTGCTGCCTCAGAATGGCTTGAGGAGCCATGCCAGGTCTGCGCCCATGATCCAAACCTGTGAACCCCAGGCCTCCAAAATGGAGTGCATGAACCTAACCACTATGACGCAGGGCTGCCCCTCCTTACTTTATTTATTCCAGTGTCATCTTCCGTGCTCCTGCCAGACTCACAACATTTCTTTCCACATCCAACTTTCTGTTTGCAGGGAATGTCAGTGGATTCAAACTTACTTCTAAATCACAGCCAGGTCACTTATTTCAGCCTCCTCAAGCCTCAATTTCTACAGCATCACAGTTAGCAAAAGAAAAACCACAGATACCATATATATGGTGCTGAATATCTAAGTGCAATGCACACAGGACTTTTTTTCATTTAATCATGACAAACAGCCATACAATGTAAGTATTATGATTGTGTGGATTTTCTGAAGCAGCAACCGAGGCTTGGAGAAGTTGTGTTACTTCTTCACTGTTTCTTTGCAGGTACACGACTAACTCCAAAGCATAGGCTATTAGCAATTATGTTTTGTAACCCCTCGTTACTTTAACTTCCTGCCTCACAGAGCTGCTGTGAAGGCCAAAAGATGTAACACACATGAGAAAGCTGTGAAAAGCAGTATACACACATTTATTTTCATGATCATGTCATTATGTCTATAGGCTCTAAGCTTGCCTACTGCCTTTGTCCGTTCCCTCCATCAGCCAATCCATCACCAGGCCTCTGTCATGCTGCCATATCTCCTTCACTCAATGCCCACCTTCAACTTCATCTTCCTGAATATTCATTCTACTAACTCATAAAACACCTTTTCTGCATGTCATTATTTCACGTTTCTCTTATTTCCAAAGGGAAATGTTTAAGAATTGCTACTTCTTTCATATATCTCATAGTTCCTAATAAATTAGTAAGGATGCAATTGGCATCAATAGAATCCAAGACATTTTATTAATTGGAAGGAAACTGCAATGTGTTGTAGGACACAGGTAACGCTAGTGCCAGCTCAGGGTTGAAAGCAGGTCTGTTATCAGAGTCTGGTTGCTATTTCTCTGTCAACCAGCCACAGCGATGCCATTTACTGGCTGTACTCCTTACCATTTGGCTTCCTAGATATATGTCAGTGAAAACCAACAACTAAACAGTACCTTGAACGTCCAGTTCAGTGTGAATCACATCATCACATGCCTTCATGTTCCTTTCACAGCAGGCCAGTGAGGAGATGTATTTTATAAGGCTGTTCAAATGAAGACAGAGGCAATTATAATGAATGCTTTTCTTTGTTTCTTTTTATCTTGACCACGCTACTTCCCTCACATTCCCTAGTTATTTAAGTAGACAGCATTTTTTTTTTTTAATTTCAAATGTGGTCCATTTCCTTAAATAAGAGCAGGGCTAGTAAATTTAAAATAATAACAATAGAAATCATTGTGAACTGAAGAAATGAAAGAAAAATAAATAATTTAAGTCTTAAAGCTAAACTGTGGCTAAAATAAAGGAAGACTAAGACTATTCCTAGCAGAGGAAACAATGTCGGCAAAGTCCCTGACATGGGGATGAGAGACGTTGTGCAATGTAAAGTACAAAGTAAGGGGCTGGAGTCACAGATGCCAGGTCTAATTTGACTTTTGGAATACCTTTTAGCTGTATAATTATCTAAGTATGATTTATTCTTTCAGGGGTGCATTTGTATTTAGAAATATTAAATTTATATATGTATATATGAAATATATACATATAATTATACAATAGGTTCACATATAAACTGCACTTTTACTTTTAATAAATACTTCATCACTTTAGGCATTCCATGTTAGGATATGGAATGAAGGATATGAAGATTTATTTCAATTTTCTGATATTTCAACAATGCTGCAGGGAAAATCTTTGCATGTTTGTGCATATATATATATATGTATATACGTTTCTGTAAGATAAACTTTTATAATAGAATTGCAGAATCAAAGGGTATGAACATTTTAAATTGGAATACATATTGGTAAATTCTCCTGTTAAAATGTTTATTCCCATCAATAATGTATTAGAGAACTTTGTTCTTTCTGTAGTATTTTGTCTTTCTTCTTTCTATTTCTTACTTTTCAAATGTATTTGTTTCTTTTATCTTATTGTTACATAGGGATACATTGTATATTATAAAAGTATTCAGAAAAATTTTCAGCTTTATCTTTAAATGAGTATGTTGATGAATCTACACAAAATTATTCCCACTATATTTTTTTATTTGAGGAAGATTAGCCCTGAGCTAACTGCCGCCAATCCTCCTCTTTTTGTTGAGGAAGATTGGCCCTGAGCTAACATCTGTGCCCATCTTCCTCTACTTTATACATGGGACGTCTACCAAAGTATGGCTCGCCAAGCGGTGCCATGTCCACACCCGGGATAGGAACTGGCGAACGTTGGGCCACGAAGCAGAACGTGCACACTCAACTGCGGCCCCACCGGGCCGGCCCCACTATTTTTTATATAAAATTAGTTTAAATGTTTGCTGAATTTTTCTCTGAATTATTTATTTATTTATATATCATTTATGCCTATATTATATATTACAAATTTTAAGAAAAATAGCATTTCAGTTTTTTCTCATTAAGCAGAGATCCGAGGCCAATAGTATGAAAGGAAAGAGAGAAAAAGCCTTGGATACTAGGAAAGAGGAGATAGAAAGAGAAGGAAAGAAGGGAAGAAAGTTGGAGAATCAGACCTATACTCACAGGGAGAAAGAGAAATGAAATTGGAAAACAAGGGCACAAAGAATCTCCTTGTAACTATTTCCAGTTACATTATCCACTCTCTTTTTTGCTGCCTATGAGCAATTTTTGGAAACCTACACATTTTATTTTATTTACCAATTCTCATTCTTTAAGATAGAAGCCCATTCACTTACTTTTTTAAAAATTTGCTCAAAAGTGTACAAAAATAGATCAAGCAAAACAATATGAACTTACTCTAGTTGGAACTCAAATATAAACTCAAATTCATTATTCAAGTTTCCTTACCCAGAGAATAAATATTGCTTACAGATAAAGCATATAGGCATTGACTGTGAATTATTGACATAGTGTAAGAGTAATAGATATGTATGCATTTATTAAATTCAATTTATTGTCATATTTTGGAAGTAGATTCTAAGATATAATTTTATGCAATAACCAAAATCTTCATAGTAAATACTTAATCAAATAATAAACATGATTCTTAGAGCCTACTTTTTATAGTTGGTCAGAAATGGAAAGTTGTATAAATACAGATTCTAAGGTCATCTCAGGTCTACTCAAGGATTTTACCAAACTCAAGATTCATTCACATGAAGTAACTTCAGAGAGTCCAAGATCCGAGTGAAATTATTCCAGCTTGTTTTTTCTAACTGTGGAGGCAGGCTGCCTGGGATATAAATGAGGGAAAAGTCATCCAATTAATATGTCTTAGTCAAATTTGTAGAACTAGGATTTTTATTGCTTTCAAAGAGAGATAAAAAACAGCAGCTTTAAGTATTTGTGATCCTAATGAAGAAATAACATTTCTGGTTTACCAAGGGATTTACATCCTCTCCAATTAAGGATGATTGCTAAAAGGTATCCAAGTAAGTGTTTACCAAATCCTTCAAGTCCCTTTTTGAATCTTAATTGACTTTATTCTTAGGTCAGAGTAGAAACACTTTTCGTTCAGCTTCTGAGAACATTATGAATATAATGTTCTCCTCTGGGTGACGGACCTGGGTATAAGAAGTCAGAGTGCCTGTTTGAGCAGAGGCGACCACACAGATTTGCATCACTCTAGTTGGATCTCTTGAGGCTAATTCTCCACTGATGTTAGTGCTAACCACAATCCAGTGAATTTCCACCCCCTGCCTTAATAATAAGGTATTTCCAGGAGCAACAACATCACCGAGGCCAGGCCAACATGTTTCTCCACAAGCAGAACTCTAGATCGCAGTACTGACCATTTAATTATTTGTTCCTCCACTGTGATCTGTACCTCAGTTACAGAATTTCCACATGTGTTATCATCCAGCAGAGCCATATGCTTCTTAATCTGCATTGCTTTGTTTTTCTCCCTTTTGATTAATTATCTTTAAAGCTCAAAAATTTCCTCAGTGACAATCAGCATCCTTGAGCAGTTCTGCAACACAAGTGGAAAGCAAGATTTGGTTCCTTAAAAGAATTCTTAACCTATGCAGGTTCTCTACTCTGAGATGCTCAAACCAACTAAGATGACTTCCTAGAGTCTTATTATTTCTTGGTATGCTATTGTCAATATTTAATATTTGTATCTTTCATAATTATTTTACCACCTCCCCCAGTGAGCTGTTGGTGTCTTTCAATCATACTCTGATTCACTAGCTTCAATATTATTTAAATACTTGCTTATGCCCTGTATTAAATGGTATTTTTTCAATATTTTTTCCAGTGCTGACCCTTGACTTGCCTTTGGTTGTGTTCCAGCCTCCCAGAAAGCAGAAGGCTATCAGATAATGAAAAAAGAAGCCAGTAATCTTTTATAATGACTCTAATTTCTGCTACTTCTATTTTTCAGCAACGATTGCATATTTTGTCATTTTTAATCATTCACGTATTGCTTTTAATATTCTTCAAGAACTAGAATTTCTGGAATCTAGTTAATTGCTAACAAGTCTAATAAGAAAAGCAGTCCTTAGAACTGTAGTCACCCAGCAGTGGGAATGTCATCCTCTTGTGTTAACAAATCTTCAACAAAGGGGGTTGAGAGACAGTCAGAGCTTTTGGGGAAAGAAAGGTAATGTGAGAATTTGACATAAAATATCACATTCAAAAACTCCATCCATGTTTCTCTGTCAAGTATATATTTTGCATTTTCATGAAGGAACATTATTTTGAAAAGTAACAGTTGATGAAGTGCTGCAACAACTTTGTCATGATTTTGCAACTAGTTAGTGAAATTATTTTTTAGTGACTAAAGGTATAATTTAAATTGTATTAACAAAAAATACAGAGGCTGACACACCAAATAAACCTATATTCTAGTACACAGAATGTTGAATAGAAGTTTAAAGATACAGATTGGAATACTTCATCTGCTACTTCCCAGCTTTGGAACGTTGGGCATAAGGAAATTTTTAATGTTCTCTTAGTCTTATTCGCTCTTCTATTGCCAAAAGCTGAAAGAAGATGGCCTCTTCAGTACCACCTTCCAAGTCCCAAAGGAGTGCAACTAATTGGAGGAACCTAATGCACATCCAGAGACCAAGACATAGGCAGTGAGGGAAACATGGCTTTTAGCATTCCAGTACCTTCCAAAGTGAAGGTAGCAGGAATGGAGGTCAAGGGAGCCAATGCCAAGTGCCAAAGGCAAGTTTAAAATATGGACTATATATATTCTCAAGAAAAAATCATTTTTTCATACTGGGAGATCTTTAAAGGCTTTATTACAATGAAAATTGGGGGAAAAAGAAACAGAATGGGAATTCCTTGGTAACAGCGATAGTTTCCATCCTTGAGCCTAGCACTGAATTCTAAGCCATTTGCTAAAAATATAGGAGTAAAGTGATCATTTTTCCTCATGGTCAATTTTCCAAATTTACTAAGTAACCAATATTTTAAAATATGTAAAAATAGTCAGATGGTTTATAGTAATTTATACATAATGAGAGGTTTCAAAAAGATTTTGAAAAGTTTTGCAAATGTTTTGGTGACTTGAAGTCTAATCTAGATTTGTTTAATTTTAGTTCAATTTATTTTCACTACATGTGATCAAAGAACTGAGTCTACCAAGTTTATTCCTGCTTTGCTTCTACACATTTTGGAAATTTATTTATTCTTTCCATAAATATTTATTGAGTAACCACTATGTGCCAGGCATATTTTAGGTGTTTTAGATAAAACAGTGAACAGATTAATGATTCCTGACCCCATGAGTTTAGATTGTAGCAAGGGAGAGAAAATAACAATAAACTAACAGTTAAGTAGATAGCGTGTTTTGTTAGAAGTTTATAAGTACTATGGGAAAATAAAACGTAAAGGATGGTAAAAAAAGATTAACAGGGCTGAGGGAAGTCTTCAATTTAAATAGTCTTGGTGGAGGACACTACGTTTGAATAAATATTTCAAGTGAATGAGAGAGTCAGTCACGTGAGTATCTGCTTGAAGAAGTGTGTCTGGTGAGATCAAGGGACAGTAAGCTGGCCAGTGAGGTGGGGACCAGAGACTAGCAGGAGACGAGGTCCGAGATAGGGTGGTGGTCTAGATCACGTAGGACACAGTACGTTGAATTGATTCACTTTTTTAATGAAAGAAATTCTTTTCTGATTGCTTAAAGGTTTTTTTTTTTTGTGAAGTCAAAAGTAAATTCATTGGTTGAGACTGAGGAAAGAGAAGAAGATATTGGGGTTTTAAAGATAGAGGGAGAGGTGGAAATAGGCCTTTGGGGTATACAGTCCTTTGTTTTTAATAGTCCCAATAGTCCTGAAGTCATTTTACGACAGAGAGATTAAAAAGACTGTGCACCTGCTGTGTGATGGTCTAGGCGCATCAAGGGCTCCCTTGAGAACCAGGTCATGAATTTAAAGTGAAACCGGTTCGTGTGGTCCCCAAAATACCACGCACCGGATGAGGTACAACTTGATTAAAAAGTCACACAGTCCAATAGCGTTTTCTGAGGCCAGGCAAATCTACAAAATCCTCCAGGACTACGTTAAACGAAGGTACTGCTGCTCGGTTTATTACTTGACTTGTCCGCCACCTAGTGGGAAGGTTGCGTAAGGGCCAAATTAATCAAAAGGGTGCAGAACTACAGAAATGACCATTAAACAGGTTGCCAGAATCTGAGCAAAGATGAGATTGTGTGGTTTGTTCCTCTACCTATTTAGGAAATCATCTTGGGGACTAGTCTTAATCTGACCATTTATCATAGGCTTTGCTTAGTGTATTTGTCCACAGATGTGACAAATTCCCACTTTTAAAAAATCTGTTGTCAACGCTCTTTTGTAATATTTTTTCCACCAGGTTTAGAGTCTTTCTCTTTCTATTTTTCTTTGAAAGGTCTGAACAGCGTTGTGCTTCAGTCGAAAGTTCTGTAAATAATGAATTTGGCACCTTCTCCAAACAGATTTCAAACATCTTACATCTGGCAACAAGGAAGATGTCAAAGTGTCTACTGCTGCCCCAGAAGCAGGTCCAGAGCATCATTTATTCCTGATTTTATCCCAATATTTGTTGCTAACTCTTCCTATAATTAGCAAGCTTCCTTCATTTTATTGTACCTATGATTGTAATTGTGTTTCAGATCAGTTTTTATGGGATGCATTGTTAAAGTCACTTTTCTTACAGCTTCATTTCTCGCCTTGACCATGTTACAGTCCCAGGACTGCAGGTCTGGCTCACTTTGCTTCTGATTTCCAGTCTCAGAGGGCAGGACATTACTTAAGCTGATAGATATCTGACAAAGCAGCATTATTATATTACAGAACTTGTCCTTAATATCTACTTGCTCTTTTCTTAAGATGAGGAAAATTTTTGATACATTTCTGATGTTTCTCACAGTCCAGGAGGCTTTAAAGATTATAACATACTCTGCTTTGAGCCGGGTTTGGAGGTGATTTACAGGGGCAGCATGCATCACTTTCAGGAGATTTAGGAGGGAGGTTGTGGCTACATCAAGAGGGCATTTAAATTTGGGTTTTTAATATTTGACGCATAGATGGGAAAACATTAAAATGGAAATTCTCTTGTGACAAAACGCACATTTTGCAATAAGGAAAAATGAGTTAATGTTGACTTTTGCTGACACAGAAATCACATTATATATATATATATATATATATATATATATATATGTGCCTATATCTACCACTCTTAGTGGCCTTCATTCCTTTCCCTGGATCCAGACTTCCATTTGATATTATTTGTTTTCTGACTGAAGCGCTTCCTTAACCTTTCTTGTAGTGAAATCTACTATTGATGAATTCCTTGACTATTGTGCATCTGGAAGTCTGTATTCCATCTTTGTTCTTGAAAGATATTTTCGATAAGTCAAATTCTAGTTGGGCGATATTTGTTGGAGAACATTAAAGGTATTGTTCCACTGTCTTCTGGTTTATGTTGTTTCTCAGGAGAAGTTTGCTGTAATTTTTATCTTTAATCATGCGTACATAAAGTGTCTTTTCTCTTTGGTCACTTTTAACATTTTCTCTTTGTCACTGCTTTTGACCAATTCATAATGACATAGCTTTTACTGTAATTTCTTCCATGATTTTTGTGGTTGGGGTTTGTTGGATTCTTAGTTATGTGGATTTATAGTTTTCATTAAATTTGGAAAATATTTGACCATTACTTCTTTATACATATTTTCTATCCCTTCTCCCATTCTATCTTTTGAGGATTTCCATTACTCCTATGTTAGGCTGTGTGAAGATGATGCTCAATATTCATTTTCAGTCCATTTTATCTTTGTTTTCATTTTAGATGACTTCTGTTGCTATGTCTTCAAATTTCCAATCTTTTCTTCTTCAGTGTCCAACTTTCTGTTAATCCAACATCCAGTATGTTTCTCATTTCAGTTATTGTATTTTTCATCATTAGATTTTCAATTTGAGTCCTTTGCATTTTCCATGTCTCTACTTACCATATGCAATCTTGTCCCTACTTTCTTGAAAATATTTAATATAGTTATAATAATTGTTTTCATGTACCATCTTAGTAATTCTATAGTCATTGGTATTTTTGTGTTTGTTTGAAGTGATTGTTTTTCCTCCCCAGAATGTGGATTATGTATTGCTTCCTCTTTACATAATTGGTAATTTCTGATTAGATGTTAGGCATTATGAATTTTACCTTGGTTGCTGGATATTTTGCATTCCTATAATTATTCTTGAGCTTTCTTAAGTGGGACTACATAGTATTTAGATTATGGTTAGTTTGTACTCAACTTTTACTCATTATTGAGACAATGCATTTCTGAATACTCTACCTGGTGCCATGTGAATTATGAGGCTTTATATTCTGCTGGATGGAAAACCCAAACTACTCCAGATTCTGTGTGAGTTACAGGGTTCGGTTCCTCTAACATCACTAATGCTGTCTAATATCCTAAAGACACTCAACATCCTAAAGATTTCGATTCTCCACAAGCTAATTTATACATTAAAGTGTTCCCAAATAAAATTAGTAATTTATACTTCTAATAGACAGCTTTGTTCATATTGAAATATAAATATGCAAAATATATTAATTTATGGACAGGTAAATTTGAACAAAAAATAGAGGAAAGGTTTACCAATATTAAAATATAGCACACAGCTACAATAATTATCAAAATGTGTTATTAGCAATAGAATACACATATCAGTTTAATTGAACACAAGCTCCTGAAATAGAGCATAATAGGGATGAGATTTTGGAATAAGGTTGAGGTGGTATGTAAAATTACTGGAAAACAACAAATTATTCAGAAAGTTAATGGAAAACATTCCTTATGTCATGGAGAATAAAAGTAGATAAAAATTTAAATGGAAACTGTCAAGTTAGTCAAGGAAACTATGGTGAAGTTATTTTAGAACTTTACAGTAGAGCAGGCTTTTCTAATAATGATGTAAAGGCAGGAGGGAGTCAGGTGTTTCACAACAAGATTAAACAGATGGGAAAGTTAAGGACTGAGGAGAAGTGAGAATGGGAAAAGGACAGTAAGATGATAATTTTCTTGAGATTGTAGTGAGGAGAAGGACCTGTGATTTATACTTTTGGGGCATCTTCCAGTCATATGAGTGTTTGGGGAAAGAGATGAATGATCTAAGAAGTCTGACATCATGTTCTCAGAAGAGCTCGGTTTCCTATGATCCAATGGGTTGGAGAATTTAACTGCCCACAGACACCTTTTACACCTCAGGTTTATCAGAAATCTAGGATTATGGGGCAGGGTGGTGATGGGAGAAGGTGGTATCTGTAGCAGCTGCTGCAGTGGGCTGGAATTCCAATAAGTTTATTGGGTTCGGGAAGCAGAGAAGGATTGCTGTTGGGGAAGTTCTGGGAATCTGAGCCTTTTTGCAAGTTTTACATTTTGACATCTTATAAGCAGATTGAAGTAAATATACGTATTTATTTTTACAAATGCAAAATGTTCCAATACTAGTGATGATCATGAAAGCTGTAGTATTACATAGCTCAGATACGCTTAAGAGATTTCAAATAATTAAATAGGAAAACACATTGATAGCTAATGTAGATATTAAAAGATTGTGTTGGCTCCATACAATATTGAGAAGATTGTTGTACTGTTTTGTTTTATTTTGTTTTTTTGGAGGAAGATTGGCCATAACTTCTGCTGCCAATCCTTCTCTTTCTGCTGAGGAAGAGTAATCCTAAGCTAACATCTGTGCCCATCTTCCTCTATTTTTTATAGGTCAGACGCCTACCACCGTGTGACTTGATGAGCAGTGCATAGGTCTGTGCCAAGGATTCAAATCAGTGAACCCCAGGCTGCCAAAGAGGAGCCCACAAACTTAACTGCTACACCACCAAACCGACCTCTGTTATACCCTTTTCGAGCCAAGACATGTTCTCAAAAATTCAGATAATTTTAAATCAAGGAGAATAGTAGTGGTTAGAATATGCTAAAATTCTAATCTTCATATAAAAGTATTATTTTTTTTTATGGAAGATTAGCCCTGAGCTCACTACTGCCAATCCTCCTCTTTTTTCTGAGGAAGGCTGGCCCTGACCTAACATCCATGCCCATCTTCCTCTGTTTATATGTGGGATGCCTACCACACCATGGCTTGCCAAGAGGTGCCGTGTCCGCACCCGTCATCTGAACTGGCAAACCCTGAGCCGCCAAGAAGCGAAATGTGAGAACTTAACCACTGCGCCACTGGGCCGGCCCCCAAAAGTATGATTTTTAGCATTTATAACATTGACAAAAATAACTTTTAATGATTTTAGTTTATTTTAAAATATTTAATTAATTCAGCCCAAAGATCTTTCAAGAAAAAATGCCCTTTGGAAATTCTGCATCCTTGATTGTGGTAAATCAAAAAGGTAAAATGTCTACTGTGCCATCTCAAAATATCAGTAGAAGGAAAATTACCAAAATGCACAGCAGTGTATGTGGTAAATTGTATTTTAAAAAATCAGACATAATAAATAGTGCAAAGAAAAAATATTAGAAAAAATAAATTAGGTAAGCTCATTGATCAAACTTAGATCCAGGCAGCTTGTTGGTTTTGTGAACTCTGACAAGTGGGATGGGAGCAGAACTGGCTAAATATGAGTTTTGTGTCATTTGTTTCCATTCCACAAACACATAGGCCCTGAAGTTAGAGTTTGTTAGCACAATGCCTAATTGACCAAGAGCTAGCAAATGATGACTCCGAAACTCACCAAAGTCCACTCCAATCTGAGAGCACATTTTATTATTGATTCCTGTGACATAATGGGGGGAGCTTTGATCTCAAGTTCCGGGGGCCTGTGTATCCATACAATATACCCCACAGAGCTGATTCCAGATATCATCCATGATGAGTCAGCCCTACCATACATCACTGATTTTAAAGTGATCTCCCTACATACTCAGGTGTGCTAGTACCCTTCTTTAACGCCAGACAGCAAGAATAGAAATCTTGGCCATTATTAGTTCCCAGTCTCATTCTAGTAGCTGGAAATCATAGGTCAAATTCTGCCTTAGTGTGCCCTGCTGGGGAGAAATCCAAAGATATCATTTTGGAAACTCTTGTTGGTACCTGAAGTGGTACCTAGAACGTCCACTGTCCCCAGGTGGTTTCATGCAAAGCTAGGTTATTTTCCTACCCTCCAAAAACTGTACATTTTTAATTTAGTCTCCTGCATCTTAATGTTTCTTTCTCCTCTTCCTCCTTCCTGCCTTATCTTGGAAACTTTCTTCAACATTTCGCTGTAATAATTCACTACAACACCCTGCAGTGGTGATCAATCTCTGCAAATGTCCAAACAAACAAAAAGTAAAAATATTTTTGAAAGATAAATTCCATTTATGTTAAGTAATTTAACTATTACTGAATTAAATATCACAATTTAAATATTACAGAACTGTACTAGCCCTATTAGATAATTTTATTAATTTGAAGCATGAAGAAGAAATTGGATTCCACTCTTTGTCAATGAGGTTTATATATTAAAAACAATGAAGGGAGAAAATAGTTGTGCAGTTGCAATTTGCTTCGTGATCCTGTTTCCTTGATCCTGAAGTGATTTACTCTCAGTTGCAGCTGTGGTTGTCATATCTGTGTTCACATCTTGGAAAAGAGTTTAGTATTATAATTATAGGTATTATAAGAATGTTGATCTGATTAATGTTTCATATCCAAAAGAAAATCAAAATGAAGAAAATAAAACAAATAAGGAGCTTGTCCCTCCAAGTCACACTTAGAATGTTCACCCATATTTGAGTAAATATTCATATATTAATAATGAACCTGAATGCCATGACTAACTAGTAATAGTACCATTATGCAGATTGGACATGATGGTAACCTATGCAGTCACATCTCTGAAAGGCAGAGATGTCACAAATGACACTCATGTAGGCATTTAGCTCTTCGGCCTTACAAATGCTGAAGTCTAAGCTGATAAATGATTTGGGCTGAATACCAAGGCTGAAGCTGACCTTCAGAGCATTACTATTTAAAAATATTCTGCAAGATACTCAAAGTTGACAAACAATTGTCTACACATTAAAAAAATATCCTTAGGAGTTACGTCTCTAAACAATGTGAAACACGTTTTGAATGTGAAGATGGTTCTGTGCCCATGTTCTGTATGACAGAAAAGGGGAGAAGAGTGATCTCAGGATAATATTCTGTGTAAAGGCAGACAATTGGCGTGAACTCATGAACTGAGAAGAAAGAAAAGAGGCCTCAGTTGCAGTTCTTGACTGGGCTGGGCACTACTGACAGAGACATCTTTCAAGGTGGCTGATGTAATGTCTTCAGAGAATCTTTTATTGTGTTGGAGGAATTGGGTACTGCTAGTAAGAACCATTTTCGCTAGGTTAATAGTAGGATTCAGGTCTGAAGCTTCTTGTCAAGAAAGTATTGGTCACTAGAAGAAGTTATCACTGGGGATTGGATAAACAGAAGTGCCTGTTAGTGTAGAAATGGTTTTGGCAGCAAGCATTCTGAATAATTAAAGCATTGCATCAGCATTCTGAATAATTAAAGCATTTCATCAGCAAAGACCAAGAGACCATGGTGGAAGGAGACATTGACCACAGTTCTCCATATACCTCAGAGAATACACTTTTTCTTTTCATGCTTCATGACTCAAAGGCAGGAACTGGAATCCCAAGGTGTCTCAGTAAGTAAGCCTGATCTAAAGAATGCATGATTGTCATTGCTTCAATATAGCTCATGACCCTAAGGAATTATATCTTAAACACTTGGCATATGTGTATAAAATTCTATACATCGCTCATAAATCATAAAGGGTATTTTTAATTAAAGATTTTATTTTTTTACTTTTTTAGAGCAGTTTCAGGTTTACAGCAAAATTGAAAGAGATTTCCCATATACTCCCTACCTCAGCACATTCATAGCCTCCATTATTATCATTCCCTAGCAGAGGGGTACATTGGTTACTATTGATAAACCTGCATTGACACATTGTAATCACCCAAAGTCCATAGTTTACCTTAAGGTTCTCTCTTGGTGTTATTCATTCTGTGGATTTGCACTAATGTATAATGACATGTGCCCATCATTGTAGTATCATACAGAGTGATGATTCTCATTAATAGAAGCAAACACCTCAAATCCAACTTTCTAAGTAATATATTTAATAATATTTAATAAATAAGGGGTAGTCTTTCAGCATCAAATAAATTCTCTTCCCTTCACAGGACACTAATCTATTTTAATATTCAATGATTTTATCCCAAATATGACACAAAGTGGCTAAGAATTGACATGTTTAAATTTACATTAAAACATATAGACTACTTGTGATAAATCCCTAGTTCCAGGGTGAGTGATTCTGCAGCCCATACCATGGAACCTCTGGTTTCCACCCACCACATTTCCTTCCTGAGCAAATAAATTGAATTTGCAAATAAATTACAAGAGCTAGAAAAGTTTGTCTCCTAATGCACAGAGGGGAAATTTAGGGAGCTAGGTGACAACAGAGTAGTTTCTTGCTATCAACTTCCTTTTTTACCCAAGACACTGTTTTTTTCTTCTTCCTGTTGTCTATTATTTGTGTTTTCCTCTTTTTCCCTGGTATCTTTGGTCAGTATGACATGCCTAATATCCCCAAACCGTTGTTTGTATTTTGTTACTGAGTTTTAGGAGGGTTAACTTTCTCTTCTATGGGCTAAATGGACAAACTAGAAATTAAACTTATTATAGCATCTAGGATGTTTCTGATTGCAAAGCAGAAGAAGCTTGAGGGATTTCTACTCTCTAGGATGCTAATATTTTACATCATTAGACTTAAAACATTCCCTCAGGAATTCATAGCAGGATTTTTTCCCAGGTATTCTGTGGGATGACTGCTTTCAAAAAGGGATGGAAGGACTTGACACTAATTCAAAGTGTTCTAACAGGTAAGTGACAGACTACTTAAATCTTTCTCGTCAGAGAGACATCATTACAGAATAATTGAACATAATTTTAAAATATATTTCTACGTGTCTTCTGACTATATTGCTCCTACATCCTCCGACAAAAAGAATGGAAAAATAGATTTTTAAAAGTTTACTGTTAATATAGTAAATAAGTGGAATGAAATATAAACTTTAGAATGAAACAATCTTTTGAACCCAAGAAATATTTTATGACCACTAGGTATGTGGAAAGCCATCATTACTCTGTGTAGATACAAGGATGCATTCCATGTCCTAAGGTTTATTACAGTTTCTTGAGATGGCAGAGTGTAGAAAATTTCACAAATGCTTTTCCTGTAAGTTAGCTGAACGAGATAGATCCTCCCTATGGATATTAAAAGTTAGAAGAGATTATAACTGATTAGAAATTAGAGAAAAGATTAATAGTGGTAGTGACCTTGACATAGCTTCTGGAGAATGACAGCTTTTCTATTACCAAGGGACAACTTTAAATAGAATTTTGTATATATCACAGTACAGAATTATTACTCTTCGCACGTTTCTAAAATTATAGCATAAGAATATAATTTTCAGTTTCATGCATCTCATATTTAGTTTGAAAAGCTGAATAACTATTCCTCATGGAAAGTTCAGAGGAAATATGACAATGTAGAGGCTAAAATCTATGTAATGAAGGTGAAAGATAAATCATGCCATGTATGTGGGAGGGTAGTTTTTAAAAATCATTCTTTAATTTGGGCTTTTGAGGAATAAAGAGTCTTGGGATAACTTGTTAACCTTTCCACAGAGAATGGTAAATTTTGCATAGAAACAAATGTGTGTAGGTATTCTCCCAAAGATAGAAGTCTGGTATAACCGAGTCAAGGAAGATTGGGTAGTTTGAGAGACAATCCTTAAGGAAAGCAATGATTCTCATGGTGACCTCTGCAATAAAACAGGTTTTTTTTTAGGATAGAATGAACCACCTAACATTCTATTGCACCCTCATCTATTTTCCACCTTTTTCTATCTGTTTTTCTTTCAGCTCTCCTCTGTTACCTCCCCACCAAACACATTGCCTGTTTATTATTGTTTTGACTAATTTAGCCATTCTAAAGTTGGCTGAACTTTTTTAAGGTAAGTACAGTAGTTATTATAAGATGTGCTATTTTATTAGTGTTGTTTTGTCTCCAGGTCAGTCTTACCCATTTTTGTCTCAGATTCCTTTGAGAACCTGATGAAAGGTGTTAGACCTCTGGAAAAAAAAATGGACCTACAGTTGTCCACAAAGACATTCACAAAAACATACGTCAATATCAGGAAGAGATGAAAAATGTTAAGGTTCTCTTTGCATTATTTAAGGGCCAAAGATTCATGTAAAAATATGTCAGATGCCTAAGTTGAACATTTTTATGGGTGTCAGAGTCCCTAAATCTTGCATGGCCTTGTGGTGCTGTTCAGACTACAACATCTGGTCCAGGTTGTGGAGCTGATTTACTAAGGTATTTAAAATTGATCTGAGGTTTTTTTCTTTTTTTTTCTGAGTTTATAAATTGGGAGCATTTTTCTCTGTCTATCCTACATGATAGATAGAAGGCCACAGTAGATTAATAGCGCGTATGCGTTTGGTAATCAGAATAGTACTAAAACAATCAGGTAATTATTATTTGTTAAGAGGTAATTGAAAAATTCAATTTAAAAACAAATACCGAGCTCCTACACTGTACAAGGCATTGGGTTTTGAGCTATGGAGAATAAAATCCTGAGAATATGTAATCTTCAGTGATTCTTATTACAATAAGGAAGCTAAAGGAAGAGCATACATGATTGAATTTAAGTAATAGTATGCTATGTAATAAGAAAAGCTATAAAAGAAGCCATTAGAGAAAAGGAGAGAGAATTTCATTTACCACAATCGAATCATTGAAGGCCACCAAAGATGCTTCTTAAAAGTTGGATCTTAAAATTTCAAACCAGTTGAAGTAGTTAGAATTGAAATGACAGTTCAGGAAAGAAGGGGACTATTGATTAAACTATTAAGTACTTGATGTGAACTCACAATTATTAACAAGTTGAAGAAAATATATGCATTATGATTCTTATTTTATCTTAAAAATGTATGTCCAAATGTCTAAATAAACTTGTTCTAGAATTGAGCATTCTAATGGGATTGATGATATACAAATCAAAAGCCACTCACTTAAAAGAAAGGCCACAATCATGGGCCTTATTTTCAACTACAAATATTTCATGATGGTCACTCTTTCAAATGAATAAGGAAAGAATGAGGTTATTGTATGGATTAAGATACCAAGTCTCAGTTTCCTCATAGTTTAAGATGCTTGGCAAAGAATACACAGTCCAAATAGAATTTTTAAAAAATTTGGAATCCTAAATTAAATTACTTCATCAGACACTTTCCCAAGAGTACTCTTTGATTTGGAGGGAGATAAGATATATTTCAAGTTTGCTAGGAGAAGACAACTTACCAAGGGAGAGGAAAAAATATATATAAGGGAAATTTTATATCTGTTTAATCTATCTTAGTCTGTGCTTTGGCCACTTACAACTTTCAAGACAGTATATTGAAGGCATGGATGGGATCGAGGAAGAACACAATGGGATAACTAAGTCTTCCGAGTTATACTTAAACACATTACGTTTCAGTTTGTATTTTAACTTGCATACAGTATCCTTTTGAACATCATCTTGACAAGAAAGATCTAGAGAAAATGTTCTGTTCTAAGAAGTGAAACCAGTGATAATAGCCCTTTCCAAATGCAAAACAAAAAAAGAAATCTTCACTGAAGGAAGTGAAATTTCAACGTTGAACAATTATTGACTTTGCCAGGACAGAAAACAAATGGAACAAAATCAGTTACTGACTATGTACTATTCCTCTTGTCTGAAATTCAGTCAGCCTCCCTCTTGTGAGTCTCCGCTTTATTACAAGAACATGGGGTTTTCAAGTACCTGGATAATACAAACTCAACTGGAGATTACAACCATGATCTGATCTTACACGAACTGCATGGTGACATCTCCCCAAATGATCTCAGATCTAAAATGCTTAAGCTAAACACTTGAATTGTGAAAACGTGAACTCTTGAGTAATAATACCCACCCCTTTCATTTATATGTAACCTCAGGGACTTTGGGTCCACTAAGGGGTACTTTTCAGAAGTGGGAAAAAGGAAAATAGAAATGAGGCTATCTGTGATACTACCAACTATCAAAGATCATTCACTTCTCTACCTTAGTGTTAGTGTATGTCAAATACTACATATGATAAGTGTGCTTCAAGGTAACGGTACATTATTTAGAGGCTATAAGTGTTTCCTATTTCTTTTTTCAAACTATAGTAGCTGGGAGTGAGTGTATGGTGCATTGGAGCATATTATATATTTATAAAAGTATAAGTTTATAAATATATATAACAAATACATATATAAAGAAGACGTTCTTTATGGGGTGGAAGTAAGGTGTGATTTTTGCATTCACATCAGGAAATTTCAAAAACAGTCAAATATATCTAAAATACCAAATGATACCCCAACCAAACACGGGCCCCAAGATTCATTGCATGTGGAAAAATAAGTTAATAATAAAAGGGAGACATACATTTAAAATTTATAGTGAGTTATGAAGATTAATAAGAATCATGTAAAAGCCACAAAGGGCTATATTTTAATAGTGCTGTCAGAAAGTATAAGATTCATAAGCTTATTTGAGACACATCATGACTCTGTGAAGCGGTCATTACAAATTGTGGAACAAAGTGTTGACATGACTTATTAAGAAACCACATCTAAAATGCCCATGATGAAGAATATTTATTTTTATTAAAATATTTCATAGCACCACATTTCACAGCATTAATTAATACTTTTATTTTTTTGCAGAGAAACCATTTCACAATCACCCCTACACCTCATTCTTGAATTATGCAGCTGTGTAATAATGTGACCGAGTTCATTATGCTTGGTTTGGCACAGGATCCTGTTAGGAAGAAACTAGTGTTTGTCACTTTCTTGCTTTTCTATTTGGGGACACTTCTGGGTAACTTTCTGATTATTACTACCATCAAGACCAGCCGGGCACTTGGAACTCCAATGTACTTCTTCCTTTTCCACTTATCCTTATCTGATACCTGCTATTCTACTTCCGTAGCCCCTAGAATGATTGTGGATGCCCTTTTGAAGAAGACCACTATCTCTTTCAGTGAGTGCATAATCCAAGTCTTTTCATTTCATTTCTTTGGCTGCCTGGAGATCTTCATCCTAATCCTCGTGGCCCTTGACCGCTATGTGGCTATCTGTAAGCCCCTGCACTACATGACCATCATGAGCCGACAGGTTTGTGGTGCACTGGTGATTGTGGCCTGGGTGGGATCCTGTGTGCATTCTTTAGCTCAGGTTTTTCTGGCCTTGAGTTTACCTTTCTGTGGTCCCAATGTGATTGATCACTATTTCTGTGACTTGCAGCCTTTGTTGAGACTTGCCTGTACAGACACCTACATGGTCAATCTGCTCTTGGTGTCCAACAGTGGGGCCATCTGTACAGTGAGTTTTGTCATGCTGATGTTCTCCTATGTTATCATCTTGCATTCTCTGAGAAACCACAGTGCTCAAGGGAGGAGAAAAGCCCTCTCCACCTGCGTTTCCCACATCATCGTGGTCATCTTGTTCTTTGGTCCTTGCATATTTATATACACACGCCCTGCAACCACTTTTTCCATAGATAAGATGATAGCTGTGTTTTATACACTTGGAACTCCTTTGCTCAACCCTCTGATTTATACACTGAGGAATACAGAAGTAAAAAATGCCATGAGGATGTTATGGAGCAAGAAGTTAATCTCAGATGACAAAAGATGAATGCATGTTTCAAATTTTTCTTCATTGTTTGTATTCATCTCACAGTCCATAGAGTGTATTATCTTCTTATTGTGGAGTTAATATAATCCTAACCTGTGGCATAAGAATTAGTTCCTTCTGGAAAATAGGGAATGTGAACTCATACACTGGTTAGTGTTCAGTCAATCTTATGTAGAAGAAGATACAGTACTAGGTACAAACAGCCATGTAAGACATGCTGCGTTGAATGTTCCACACGGTGTTCCTGCCCCTCTTGCCTGCTTAGTATCACTTCTGGTTTTGATCTAATGTTTTCCCTTCCCTTCTTTGTGTTGACTTCTGGTATCTCTATTTATAGTTACACATCTATATGTTTATGTTCACCACCTGGCAGGTTTTCTGTCTCGATGGTGCTTTTATTAGATATTGGTCTCATAATATCTGTTCATGAAACTTCAGTTTGGTTGTTTTCCCTGACTCAGGAGAAAGCACCAGATTCATATAACTGTATAATTTTCATTTTTAAGGGACAAGATATATAATCTAGGTAATCTCCCTTCTATATCTTGGGGTTATACTTCAAATTCTTATCATATGTCTACCTTGATCCTTCTAGAGCAGTGACAGAACACAGGGAGAACATTCACCTTTCTGAAGTAGTCATTTTATCTTAGGAAGGTTCTCACTGTTAAGGTTGTACTCATATTATTCTTTTTGTATACATTACTTTTTGCTCCTAAAATGATCCCTTTTAACTTTGGGGAAGTATTAAGTTTTCCTTTGAATCATACCAACTATAATAATTTGTTTATAATATTGGATTATTTTGATTGTATCATAGATTGCCAAAATTAAGTTAGATATATTTATGTGGGTTAAAAGTTAAGAGTACATGCAGTTGATGATAGAGAGTTTGAAAATAATAACTGATTAAACAAAGACTGTTATAATCTAGAGGAGGATTTTTAGGCTTTAAAATAGAAATAACTACATCACAGATATGAATTATTTTAGTGAGTTTTAATATAACCCAGAAAATAGAGTAATTTAAGAAAGACTGAGATATTTGAATGCAAATTGTATTTATGCAATGGAGATAAATATCACCTTTCGTCACCATCCATCAACACTATGGTCTATAATTACGTGTTCACTAGGAATCTTTCTGGTTTCAATTTGTTATTTTGCTTGTATTTTTATCCATAAAGCAATTCAATATGATAATTTTTGTTTATTTGGAACTTCTATTTCTAAATTACTAAATTATATTAAAATTACTAAATTTGTATTAATTTCATTGTACCAACAACTTTAAAATTGCTTTAGCTTGAGGAAAAGGTCATTTGATTCTCCATGTGAGAGTGGAAACCTGCAAATTCCGCCATGAACTCTAGTGACATATGTACATTGCTTCTTTTCAGATTCTGTGATTTTCATGGCTAATCCCTCTCAAGAAGTTTATCACTGATCACAACTGCTACACTTTGTTTCTGCTCTTGTAAGGTTTGCACCTTAGCAGATTCCAGTTGGCAGAGTTTTAATTGAAGTTGTCTTCTATTTTAAGATAAGGGGAATATGAAAAGAGGTGTACATTAGATATAACTTAGGTACCGCCCCAGTTACACTCTATGTAATATGTCTTCCAGACGTTGTTTTAACATAGAGCTTCCATGTCACTTGTCACCACATATCCTGCAGAGATTATGCTTTAATTTTAGTCTAGGGTTTTATAATAAAGGTAATAGAACTGCAAAGATGACTGAATGTGCAACCTCACCAGGATGTTTTTGTTGAGGTGTGTGTATATGTATACACAGTGGAATATTACTGTGCGATATACAGATGAAATAATGCCATTTAATTTACACAAGATGGATGGAACTTGAGGGTATTATGCTAAGCAAAATAAGTCAGAGAAAGATAAATACTGTATGATTTCATTCACATGTGTAAGATAAACAAATATACACACAGATAAGGAGAACAGACTGGTAGTTACTAGAAGAGAAGGGAGTTAGGGGAGGGAAAAGAGAGCAAAAGGGCACATATGTATGGTGACTGTTGGAAACTAGCCTTTTTATGGTGAACATAATGCAGTCTATAGAGAAGTCAAAAATTGATGATGTATACCTGAAATTTTCATAATGTTAAAAGCTGACGTAACCTCACTAAGACAATTTTAGGAAACGAAACAGAACAAAATAGGTCTTGACAGAGGTAATCAAGTTAAAATGATGTCTTTATGGGGAGCCCATGTTATCCAACATGGTTGGTGTCCTTGTAAAAATGGAAAATTCGACACATACAGACACAGGGAGAATGCCAGATGAAGATGAGGGCAGAGATTGGTGTGATACATCTACATACCAAAGAATGTCAAAAATTGTCAGTAAATTACCAAAAGCTAGGAACAGATTATCCTCATAGCTCTCAGAAGTAATTAACCTTTCCACCTCCTTGATCTCAAAATTTCAGCCTCCAGAACTGTAAGACAATACATTTCTGCTGTTTAAGCCACCCAGTTTGCCGTACTTTGTTATAGCAGTGCTAGGAAGCTAGTACAGATATTCTGATAAAAACAACTAGATCTGACTCTTTAAGGCATATACAGAATGGTAGCTGTATTGGTTTTCTATTGCTGCTGTAAAAAATTAGCATCAACCTGGTGGCTTAACACAACACAGATTTATTATCTTATAGATCTGTAGGTCAGAAGCCCAACATGGTTCCCACAGGGCTAAAATCCAGATGTCAGCAGGGCTTTGTTCCTTTCTGGGACAAAAGGGGAGACACCACTTCCTTGGTTTGCCATCTTCCAGAGGCTGCACACATTCCTTGGCTTTCGGCCTCTCAACTCCATCTTCAGTGTAATCAATGTTGCATCTATTTGACTATTCTTTCATTGTCACATCTCCCTCTGACTCTCTTTTCTGCCCTCCTCTTCTGCTTTTAAGAACTCTTATGGTCCACTGGGCCCACCTGGATAATCCAGGATAATCTCCCTGTTTCAAGGTCAGTTTATTAAGAACATTAATTCAATCTGTAATCTTAATGCCATTTGCCATGTAAACATATTTTCATAGGTTCCAAGGATTAGAATGTAGACATCTTTAGGGACTATTATTTGGCCTACCACAATAAAACTCAGTAAATCTAAGGCCAGAGAACCCAGAAGCTTACTGTTTTATGGGAGGGTCCAGAAGACACTCGCTTCACTAACACAATAAGCTTGTACTGGTAAGGGAAGTACAAATGTACTTGAGAAGCTTCATGGTTTTAATAGATGAAGATGCTTCCCTAGAACTTTGCTGTTTGGTATTTTTGGAAATGGTGGGATTCTAGAACAGCATTAAGTAGCAGTTAATAACTTCGATATTACAGTTAATAACTATAAAGTGGATGCAATTATCATAATGATGGCAAAACACGAGAGCAATAAGGTGCCTTTTCTTGTAGGGCTCTGTGACAATGACAAATACATCATGGTGTTGTGAGGGGCTATTCCTTAGTCCTAGTGCCCAAGAATCCTCTTACTACCTCCCATATCAAGTGCCCTTCTTTATCTCATCCATTATGTTCATGTTAGATCTTCATCTTCCATTAAGCCCTCCATCTCCCTTTCCCATTCCCTCAGTCCATTTAGACTCAAGGAAAAGAAAATTTGACTATAAACAGGCATAATCATATTCATACTTAGGCAGATATCGTTGAAGTCTTTTTGTTTTCTTTTTCTTTTGCATGAGCTGAAAGAGGGGAAAAAATAAGTTCAAGTTAACAATGATAGAAAAGAGAAGTAGAGAAATGGACATAAAACAAGTTTATTTTCTTATGTGACCTTCCCACATCAGTGTGGTATTCTAGAATTCTAATAGTCTCTGATCTACTCTTTTTATATCTTCATTTCTTTCATTTACTTGCCATGCTGACAATTTATTGTCAGATAATATTTTAACTTACTGATAAATATAAATTTTTTTGGTTAAATCGCTTGACTTACTGTTTTAATTGTTTTTATACCCTTGGAACCATCCAACTGTGTCTTTTATGTATATAAGAAGTGTATCTAAGATCTGTTGTTGACATGTTATCATATTTTTACCAGCACATCATGTTTGATATACTTGAATTATTTGTGTGTGTGTGTGTGTACCTAGACTACAAAGGAAAAACAAATCTGTCTTCTTCTAGAAGCCCTCAGCTGTTTTAAAGAAAAATTTAACAGAATTTCTATCACTTTTAATGCACTATTCTTTGCTATGTTTAGGTATATTGATAATAAATCTAGAAGCTAAATTAAAACTAAACTAAACTTAGGTAATAAACTAAACTTCTAGATAATAAATCTAGAAGCTAAGTAGGTATTTTGACTGTTTTAGATTCCTATTGCCGCATAACAAATTACCACAAAATTAATAGCCTAAAACAACACCCATTTACTATCACCGTGCTTCTTGTCTGGAGTTTGAGTGAGCTGGTTTCTGTCATTGATAAGGCAAAAACCAGGATCTACTGGGCTGGAATCTTATCTGGAAATTCTGAGAATTGATCCCAGGCTCATTCATGTTGTTGGCAGAATTCAGTCCTTTCTGATTGTAGGACTGAGTCCCCAATCTCCTGGCTGGCTGTCAGCTGGGAGTCACTCTCAGCTCCTAGAACTCCCTGCATGTGGCCCTTCTGTCTTCAAGGCCATCAATGGTGCATTTAATTCTTATTCAAATCTCTCTAATTTACTCTTATGTTACTAGCCAGGAAAAATTCTTTGTTTTTAAAGAGCTATGGGAGTAGAGTCCGAACATATAACTCAAGGTCAACTAATTAATAACTGTAATTATATTTTGATATCCTTTTTGACATATAATTTAATATAGGTATGATGCATTATCATATTTACACTCCCAAGGAATAGAGGAGGAAATCTTTAGGGGCATTTTGGAATTATATCTACCACAGTGATAACAGAGTTTTGAAAAATCATAGCTTAACTGGACAGCCACATGCAAAAGAATGAAAGTAGACCATTCCCTTATACCATGCACAAAAACCAACTCAAAATGGATTAAAGACTTGAATGTAAGACCTGAAACCATGAAACTTCTAGAAGAAAACATAAGCAGTAGGTTATTTGACATTGGTCTGACCAGCATATTTTCAATTCAAATGCCTCACCAGGCAAGGGAAACAAAAGAAAAAATGAACAAATGAGACTACATCAAACTAAAAAGCTTCTGCACAGCAAAGGAAACCATAAACAAAATGAAAAGACAACCTAAAAATTGGGAGAAGATATTTGCAAACCATATATCAGATAAGGGGTTAATATCCAAAATATACAAAGGACTAATACAGCTGAAAAACAAAAAAAACCCAACAATCCAATTAGAAAATAGGCAAAAAGAACAGAGATTTCTCCAAAGAAGAAATACAGATGGCCAACAAGCATATGAAAAGATGCTCAACATCATTAGTTATCAGGGAATGCAAATCAAAGCTACAGTGAGTGGTATCACCTCACTCCAGTCAGAATGGCTATAATTAACAAGACAGGAAACAACAAATGTAGGAGAGGGTGTGGAGAGAAGGGAACCCTTGTTCACTGCTGGTGGCACTACAAACTGGTGCAGCCGCAATGGAAAGCAGTATGGAGTATCCTCCGAAAATTAAGGATAGATCTACCATATGTTCCAGCTATCCCACTGCTGGGTATTTATCCAAAGAACTTGAAAACACAAAGGCATAAAGATACTTGCACCCCTATGTTCATTGCAGCATTATATACAATACCCAAGACATGGAAGCAACTTAGATGCCCATCAAGGGATGAATGGATAAAGAAGATGTGGTATCTATACACAATGGATTACTTCAGCCATAAGAAATGATGAAATCCGGCCATTTGTGACAACAAGGATAGACCTTGAGGGTATCATGCTGAGTGAAATAAGTCAGAGAGAGAAAGTCAAATTCCATATGGTCTCACTCATAGGTAGGAGATAAAAACAATGACAGACAAACATGTAGCACTGAAGATTGGATTGGCAGTTACCTTAGGGGAAGTAGGGAGGGGGAAGGGCATAAGGGGTGATTAGGTTCACATGTGAGGGGATGGACTACAATTAGTTTTCAGGTGGTGAACATAATGTCATCTAAACAGAATTCAAAATATATTATGAGGTACATCTGAAAATAAATAAACAAATAAAAAATAAATTAAAAATAAAGAAACACCATAGCTTTATCACAAGAATCAGAGAATGTATAACTCAGTATTTCTAAAATGAGGATAGTTCTACTCTATCTATTAAATATGCTGCCTTTGCATCCTCTACCAAAATATTATCAATGATTAAATGATGATTAAATATGACTTTCCCTTAGGCGAGGGGGATTTTGTAGGAAATATAAGTGACATTTTATAGCAGTTTAAACAATCAGTGAATCCGACTAAATATATGATGGTCTTCAAATATCTTCCACAATCAATAACGAATTGTCTACACACGTGAACATGTAAATCCCATGGATGAGGGCCTAAAGTGGGAACTGAAATTTTAGTTCCACATAGTTTTGCATCGTGAGCTATTGTCTTATTTTTCCCTTACATGTCATTTACTTCAGTCTGAAGATTGTGATCTGAATGCTTTGTCTTTTAAATATTTCAGAGTTCCCTTCACTAACTTTCCTGGAAATTGCATCAGAAAGCTTCTGAAAATAAGATTAATCTGCTACTACTACTAACAACAATATTAACTATAATAATAATGGATAATGCCTATTACTTATGTGTGATAAAATACATATTCTTATTGCATTTATAAATGAAGATTCTAGGGAGGTAAGTATCTTACCCAAAGGCACATAGCTGGTTATAGGCACATCAGGAATTCAAACTCAGACACTGGCTTCAACATCTGAGGTGATAAACATTAAATCACCCCTGACAAGCTCTCTATGCTGCGTCTTTCAACCATACTCTTGCCACCATTCACATGACATATACACACAAACACACTCATACATTTTAACATAATCATTTCTCCTTGCGATGTTTCTGAAATCAAAAGCACAACAATTAAATAATTTAGGCAGTCAACAACAATTATAAGAGTAGTTCAATAAAAATTTTTAAAAATAAATCTTTTAAAGTATATGTTGCTTTACCATCATCAAATATAATCAAAATTATGAAAATTTTCTTAGTAATTTGTTTTGTTGTTGCTATTGAAATTCTACTATGAATGGACTGTATAATTTGGAGAAAAATGTATAACATGAATCCTGTGTAATTTAAAATTTAAACATGATTTTGAAATATTCAGCACAGTATTTTACTGTCTTATTTTAAATTGAAAATTCAGAAATATTTATTGAGCGTTGTACTATGTGTAAAGTGTAGCAGTGCTGTTCAAAGTCATTGTAGTGTTAGTAAGCATCTTAGCCAAGGTCAAATTCTAATATACTAGTCACTTGCTTCCTAGACTTGTCAATTTACCTCTTGTGCCTCTGTAGAAATATTAATAGTACCATATCATTTGATCACTATGTGCGTTAAAATGAAAAATCCTTTTAAAGTCCTTACCATGATTACTATCACATTGTAAGGACTGTTTTCAATTATTGCTGTTTCTCTGGCCATGATTAAAAATTAAATTATTAGAGGGGCCAGCCCAGTGGTGTAGCGGTTAAGTTCGCGTTGTCTGCTTAAGTGGTCCAGGGTTGGCAGGTTCTGATCCTAGGTGCTGGACCTATGCACCACTTATCCAGCCATGCTGTGGGAGGCATCCCACATGTAAAGTAGACAAATGCAGGCCAGATGTTAGCTCAGGGACAATCTTCCTCAGCAAAAAAAGAGGATTGGTGGTGAATGTTAGCTCAGGGCTAATCTTCCTCAAAAAATAATAATAATAATTAGATAGAAGATGAGAAAGAGCAGAGCCTGATTTCATTGAGGTAATAGTCTATGGAGAAGATCAGAGAAGAATACCAATATGTAAAAATACAAACACAAAAATGGCCAAAAAATATTCAGACTGTCTATGAAAGGGGAATCAATGGTCTGGCAAAGATAGGTATTAGGAGTGTAATGGAATGACCTGGGGTGTGAAATTATGTTGGAGGAAAGACAATATAATGAGGATAAACTTTGTGGAAATGGAAACATTTAAGTTTCCCCTTTATAAGTTAAGAGAAATCTGGATACCTTCAATATTAGTAATTAATTAGCTTCGGTAATAGAAGCAGATGAAGACTCTTAATAAATATAATGAATGCAACAGGGTTTATTTTCTATATAGAAAGTAATAAGGCTACTTTTAAAATTTGTCTTTGACCATAAAACCTACTTTTGATATTTAACAACATATATTTGAAGCGATCTAAAATAATATATTTAAAAAGGCACAATTGAAAAGCCAAAGCAATAGCAAATTAAAATCAGCAGAGTTTAGTTTTACTTGCTTTGTCCAAGAATTACCATAGGGACTGACACTGGGATCGCAGCACCGAGGTACCTGCAGCGCCTTGAAATACTCCTGACTTTCAGTGCAGCTTCTCTAAGAGTCACCGACTCCTGAGTGTGAAGGGACTTTGTCTTTGCTGCTCACTATTGCATCAGAGGGAAAAGAGACAAGAGAGAAAGGCCAAATGAGTTTGACATTTTCCCTGCAGTTTTGTGATATAATTCTCATTCTCATTTTGAGTATGCATAAAGCTAGTTTTTAAGATGTACTTATTTTAAGTATATTTTAAAAGCTAGATACGAAGAATGAGACTTTTTTCATTGTGTTTTTCCCCCTAAAAGATTTCCGTATTATTTTTGTTTGCAATAGATTTGTTTTTCATTTGTTCTCATGAGTTCAAGAAGACAAAGATATCCTTTCAAATACTGATTGGAATTGGCTGATACTAAATATGTGAGTTGGTTTTTTGTTTCCTTTTTCTTTCTTTCTTTTTTTTTATTTTGCATGCCTGAGTCTATGTGAAGTCATCTCTGAATAGCTATAGAATCATCTATCCTTGTTTGCTTATTATTTAAGGGAATTATTTTTTCCATGAATATGTATTATAAAAATATATCTGCTTTGTAACTATTTCTTTTATAACCTTGAATGTTTTATAATTCATGTCACAAATTGGCATTATAAGTGTTTACAAAACAACTTCAGGAGGTTTGTTCTAATAGAAAACGGACAATGGGAATGCTCTCTTGAAATCCTGTTCCTAACATGGGACTGTTTGATGCTGAGACAGAAGGTTAAGGGAATATTTTGTACTCTACTTAGGATAGAAAAACATTGATAAAAAACCATGAAAGTCTGAAAAAGATAAAATAATTGAGTAAGACAAGTAGTAAGCAGAATGAAGACAGTCAGAAAATTATGGAATTGATAACATCATTTTGATTAATTACTTGATAAATCATTTGATTTAGAAAATTAGTTCTTTGCACCTGGAAGAATTCATGAAAACTATAATTCCTCATTGTCTTAAGAAGAAATAAGTACCCATAGAATTGAGGGACTTTTTCACAAATCACATAATTAGGGAGTGTCCAATAAGGACCCAAACCTCTGCTTCTTGCCTCACTGTGTCATAGGTCTATAATACTTTGCAAAACTCCCTGATATTTGAACTGGATAGGGTAGTATAGAAGGAAATTTCAGTGATCACAATTGGAGAACTTCAAATTACATAATTAATGACTATTTCTTTAACAAAGGTAAATCAGACATGTATTATTAAAATTGAAAAAAAAACTGCAGAGAACTACAAAATAACCTAAGTAAAAGATTGGGGAAAATAATTATTTTCTTGAAAGATTTGATTCAATTATTCTTAGAGCGATGATCTTTTCTAGTGCACTATAGGCCTTCATAAATGAATTTTTGCCTTGATTTCAGTTCTCTCATCTGTGAAGTGGGAAATCCCATTACCTACCCCATGTCCTGGTAGTAGTCTGGGATTTTCAGCAGTGTTGTCAAAATATTTTATAACTTTGGAATTTGTTCAGTGATATGTTAAACTCACTGGAGAAAATCTATTCTCTGAACTCCTCTTGTCTTAGAAATGGTGAAACATTCATAGAATATCAATCCTTTTTCAATTAATAATTAATGAGTCAATATTTACCTAATTCTTACAATGTATTAGATGCACATATCTGTACCTAAATGTTTTATATGGATATTTTATTTTAATTCTCAGAAGAATCCTGTGTGGTAGGTACTACTATCATCACTGCTTTACACATTAAAAAAAAAGGCTCAGTGTAAGTAACTTGATTAGATTAGGCAAGAGTTAACTAGTGGACCATATATTGGAGTCCACTTACTGAAACTCAAGCACTCTCACCCACCATTTATAGCTTGTCTCATTCAAAGATGCAGTTGACAATTTTATTCTATTTATTTATTTATTTATTTTGAGTAAGATTATCCCCAAGCTAACTTTTGCTGCTGATCCTCCCCTTTTTTACTGAGGAAGACTGGCCCTGAGCTAACATCTGTGCCCATCTTCCTCTACTTTATATGTGGGATGCCTACAACAGCATGGCTTAAAAAGTCTTTTGTGGGTCCGCACCTGAGCTCAGACATGGTGAACCCCAGGCTGTCGAAGCAGAATGTGCGAACTTTATTGCTGCATCACTACACCAGCCTCTGACAATTTTATTTTGAGAATTGGAGATTAGTCAGTCTCATTCCCTAAGAAACATTTTCTGTGAGACTACAGAAACCAAGATGACCATGAAAATCAGGGGTTGATTTTTTTCCCTGTTTTAAGGCAGGATGAACATTGTGTCCTGACTATCCCATTTGGATGCTGTCCAGTCTAGATTTTCTTAGTGAACTTGTTGCAGCAGAGATGAGGATTTTAGACCGAAGTTTTAATGATGACAGCGTTTCTATTGTGTCCACACATATCAGAGGCTGTTATCCCTTCATGTAGCAGACCAAGATTATTCAAACTTCGTTAAAAATCTATTGTTTCTTTCTATTCAAACTATAATAAGAGCCAGTATTAGTTTAGCAAAATTAGGAACCACGAAAAACAGTAAATTATATATGTGAGTCTTTAATAATAACAGCTATTAGATTTAGCAGATGATCTTGGAATTTCTTTAAATCCTATCAGAATTATAAAAGTGTAACTATTTTTAATGATGATATAAAAGCCAAATCCAGAGATAGGTGTAAAGAAAGCGTGCAGATATTGGTATAAATATAGATGCAGATATAGATGTTTTCTATTTCCTTATGTCAAATATCTCTTCCTGGAGGAGTGGGGGGTAAGAAAGGATGTGTCTAATTATATTTATATCTTTTATGACAATTGACAGCATATAATGCTTGGACAATAGCATCTATGTCTACATTTACTAAAGAAACAGAGGCACCATTGTGGTAAGTTATATGAGTTTACTGAATTGCAATAAAGGATTATGATTCATATTTTGTTTTAATTCCATTCATTATTATATTCTTCTCAAATCATATTACAAAATAATGTTTTAAAATTAACTTTGTTTACAGAATACTGAAATAATTGCTTTGATAGGGAAATCATAATATTGTATAACACTAAAATCCCCTCTGACCATTACCATTTTTGTTTGTAACAAGTAAATCTTTCCTTCCAAACCTTTTCATATTAAGTTATAAGCACAGAGTTTCTCACGAAAACTACATGATATTCTGTGGGTGTGATTTTTTTTAACACACTAGTTATCATATTGTGATTATCTTTGTACTTTTTTTATGTTTTCCACTAAAAAATATGTTAGCGATTTGTATCATGATAGATGTGCAAGATTTATCCAACATTTACATTTCTGCCTAGTTTTCCATAAGAAGAATGTACCACATACTATTTCCATTCTATTGGCAGGAATTTATATCATTTCCATTTTCCAAGTTTGAATGTCTGCTATGAATATGTTTTTGTATGCTTTCTGGTGTAGTTTTACTGGGTAGCTTACCAAAATGTTATATGAACAGGCTTTTAACTTTTATTTTTATGAAGTTGACAATTGAGAATACTATCTTGTTGTTTAATCTGATTCTGATGAGGTTGAGCATTTTTATATGTTTTTTGCTAGCTAGTACTTTCCTTTCTTTGTTTTGCCTAGTCAAATGTTTTGCTCTTTTAGAAATTTCACTTACTTATTTTTATAATATTGATTTATAGGATTTATGTTTACTCCAATTAGTTTTTAAAATATTTTGTTCATATGACATTGTGCCATACAGCAATTTTAAATATATTGTTTCTTATAATTTTTTTTGTGCTTTGCTTAAAAAATTTTCCCTAACTTATAAATCCATTCTAATTACCTCTCAAATATATTTTCTAGCTTTGTTTGATACATTTATATTTTTCAATAATTCAGTATATAATTTTTTTATGCCTTATGAAGCGTTTTGTTGTTTTATTTTTTACCCGCAGAGGGAGATTCAAAGTCCTAACCTCAGTTACTGAAAAGTTCACAATTTCACATCAATTTGAAATTTCAACTTAAGTATAGAATAAATTTCAATATACTTACTTGTTTATTTATTGGCTATCTTCAAGTTCAGCAATCTTTCACTAACAAATCTTTAATTGTCATAGTTTTATAATATACTTCAATTCTAAAAAGTATGTTTATACTTTTTGTTCTTTCTTTTATAAAGTTAACTACTATAGACATTGTTTCTGAAATTTGGAAGCAGATTTTGAAGTTTTATAAAAAATTTTGTCAGAACTTTTGTTTTAATTATTGAATACATGGATTAATTTGGGAAGAATTTACATCTCTTCTATATTGATCCCCTGTGACCATTAAATGTGGTATTTCTCTTTAATTGCTTCAGTATTTTATTATCTTTTAACACAACTCTTTATTCAAGGAGATAATTCATTTTTAAGGACAAGTAACCCACAGTTAAAAGAATCTTTAACTTTTTATTTTAAAGAAATCATACCACAACTCAGAACCATTGAAGTTGGAGTTTCACTTGTGTGACAGCCACACTTCCGGAGATTTTGCAAGAAATCACACCACGGGGTATTAACTTGGCATTCACAGATGGATTTCAAAGCAAAAGTCCATACTTTTCCTTAAAATCTTATTGGAAATCACTTTGTATGTCCAATGTGCATTTTTCTAAAGTAATGTAAAGGGAACTCAGAGTAAACAGCAATGTTCAATTGCTGTTATAACTCTCCACAGGCTGGCAATTCTTTGTCAATATGTAGGGTTCATCTTTGTATAAAACTCAGCCTTGAGTTTAGAAGTTTTGTGATAACGTTTTAGATCAGGTTGCAGAAAGGAAGTAAGAGATGTAGTGTACTTTCCACCAAAGTAATAATCCCTTTTTAACTAAAATATTCCCGGACTTGACCCCAGGTGAGTTTAATAAGCCTGACAAAGAAAGCAAGTGGTTGGAGGGCTGGTCTAGTGGTGTGGTGGTTGAGTTCACACTCCACTTGGGCAGCCTGGGATTCCCAGTTTCGGATCCCACGTGTGGACCTAGCACTGCTCATCAAGCCCTGCTGCAGTGGCATCCTGCATAAAATAGAGAAAGATTGGCAGAGATGTTAGATCAGGGCCAATCTTACTCACACACACAAAACAAGCAAGTTAAGAGGTTCAATTTAAAGAGATACAAGGTGGCAAAACAGATTAAATGAAGAAGACTCTCTGGATGCAATTTCCCCCTCCAAGGATGTTGTCATAAAAGGAAGTACAGAAAGTGTGACCAAAGGATAAAAATGATAAGGACTCCTGAGCTATACTGGGAAGTGAACTGAGAAATAGGGTCAATTTCAGGAAGCTGTAAATGTACTAGAAGCCCATGCAGTGGAGCAAAACTTGTCATCTGCTTGTTGTTCTTTCTCTCCCTCCCTTTTTTTTAATGTTCATGAAAATGTTCTAAAGGCACTTTCTGAAATTAAAATTATGAGCTCATTGAAGTCTAGTGACATCACTGAACTTTCAAGATTCAGCACAGATTAAATCACTGGGAAGTATTGAGAATTATAATGACATTTCACCCTTTGAAGCATAGATAACCTCAGTGCTGTTTTACACATACTGGAGATTCAGAAATCACTCCTAAAGTATAATGCTGAAATTACATCTCAAAATTGACCTGGAAAAGAGCATTTGATCTTTTATGTATTCATCTTGTGGTTCATGGCAAGTGAGAGACTTTGGAACTCAGCATAATTGTAATTAACTGATGATGTGTGCTATTATTGTTACTGTATGTCTGCTCTACTGAACTTCACGCCACTTGTGGGTAGAGATTATATGTATTTTGTACACTGCTGTACCCTTAGCCAATTATGGTGATTGTATTATAATAAACCTTCAATACATATTTATTGAATAAATGAATGACTTTTAAAATAAATCAATAATTTCAAATAGTTGAGTGTTTCAGGTATATTAACTTCCCCCTCTACAGGATCAAACCCACAGAAGCAATGGGACATCAAAACATCACAGAATTTATCCTTCTAGGACTTTTCAGTGATGAGGATGTGAAAGTTGCCTGCTTTGTCGTGTTTTCTCTTTGTTATGTTGCAATTCTTTCAGGAAACCTGCTCATTCTCCTCACTATCAGGTGGAGCCGCCTCAGTGAGCAGCCTATGTACTTTTTCCTCAGCTACTTGTCCCTCATGGATGTCTGCTTCACCTCCACGGTGGCCCCCAAACTGATCACAGACTTACTGGCCCAGAGGAAGACCATCTCCTACAACGACTGCATGTCCCAGATGTTTTACGCCCACTTCTTTGGTGCCACTGAGATCTTCATCTTGGTGGCCATGGCCTATGACCGCTATGCAGCCATTTGCAGACCCCTTCACTATATGGTCATCATGAGCAGACAAGTGTGCTATGTCCTTGTGATGGCCTCTATTATTGGAGCATTTATCCATTCAATCCTGCATGTATTGATTATTATTGAACTTCCGTTCTGTGGCCCCAATCAGATAGACCACTATTTCTGTGACGTATTCCCCTTGCTAAAGCTGGCCTGCATGGACACCAGTTTGTTGGTCATTGCGATCATTACCACAACAGGGGTGATGTCCATTTTGACTTTTGTTGCTTTGCTAATTTCTTACATCATCATCCTGTCCACTGTGAGAACCCATTCCTCTGAGGGCCGCCACAAAGCCCTCTCAACCTGTGGCTCACACATCACTGTCGTGTTCATGTTCTTCTTGCCCCTCATCTTAACCTATGTCCCAACAGCTGATTCTGTCAGTAACGACAAGGTTTTTGCCCTATTTTACACCATGATCGCCCCCATGTTCAACCCTCTTATCTACACACTGAGAAACACAGACATGAAGAATGCCATGAGGAAAGTGTGGTGCCGAGAGAAACCATTTGAAGGGAAATGAAGCCTCTGGTGTTCAAGCCCTTAGGCAAATCCTGTTCTATCTACAGAATCATTAATGTCACCAAATACAGCAGGTACAGAGGAGTGGTGTGTAGTCACCAAAAGTTGCAATGCCATTCTTGGATCAGCCATCTCAATAATGTCATGTAGCACGCCACCCCAAAACTTGTGGCTTATACGACAAACATTTAATTCTCACTTATGTGTCTTTGGGTAAGCTTGGGTTCAGCTGATCTAGGTTGAGCTTGAAGGGGGTTAAGTGCAGACGTCAAAGTAGATTCAAATATATTTCATGTAGTTCTTATCTTTTTCATGCATAAAATAGAAGATTTATCTTACTCTTTGCTGAAATTATAATTTTATGCTCTGTACATTAATGTTTCACTGTACCATTAACTGTTATGGAAGTTCAGCATTGTATGTCTCTCTATACTATGTGGCAGACTTAATTTGTAGATTTTTCATACTAAAGAATATACAATAAATACTGTTTTGAAGATTTGAATAAAATGATGACGTTGAATTATACCTCAAAACAAAACAAAACTGGTCACCATGCAAGAAGTGGACACATCAGAACACTGTCAAAATGAGGCATTCCTACTCAGTCACTATAAAAAGCAGTGTAATTCTAGAGGCTCTGACATGTGATAAATGTTTTAATCTCATGAATATTTTAAATGAAAAAGAGATATGCTGCAAAACATAAAAGCTATCCTTACATATTCAATTCAGCAGAGCATGGAAACATGTTTAAATAATTTATGCTGCTCCAGGGACAGAAGTATAATCACTGGTTAGAAGAAACAAGGAGACAAATTTATTGTTTTCCACTATAAAATAAACTAATTTATTCATCTGGAAAATGAGAAAGGTTGCCATTTATTTTTGTCAGTGAAGGCTTTAATCCAAGTCATACCTGCCTTCGTATAACACCAAGGTTATAAAACTATAAAGCTGGTAGACAATGTTGTCATCATACATCCATGAAACAAAATGGTGTTGTTGACCAGACTCATCCTTATTGAAACTGGAGAGAGTCTGAGTTCTCGTGATTCTTGGCCATTTATTTCCAAGGAGCCAAGAGGAGACTCTATAAGCTCCTCTGATAGGGATTGACTCTGAGGAAATTTGTGAACAGGAATATGTTTATAAAGTCACTGGTAGAAACTTGAATATTATTTTATATGTTCCACTTCTTGATCTTTGATAGTAATAAATATGTTAGCTTTTATCTTCTTGGGGACTTCATATTTTCAATATCACTAATATCTAGTGATAGTCCAGATTTTAGTGCAAAGATATGAAAGAAAGAGAATTGTGGAGAAAAGTTACCAATTGGATAACAGTTTTCTAAATTCTGTTCAAGTTTAGCTCCCTTTGTGTTAGTTAGCAGAATCCATGGGGCTATATATATCCAAGGGAGGGCTCTTTGGATTTCATTGACTCATAGACCTCTTGTACTCTAAGAACATCAAGTATCACCAATCCCAGTGTTTCCAAATCTAAGTTCCCAGATGTACCACTGACTGTATAAAAATTACCAGAGAAGCTTTAAAAATGCACATTTTGTATACCATTTAACCCTGGCCTACTGGATCAGAAACTCTTAGAATAGATACTATCATCTGTCCAAAGATCTCTCAAGATGCTTCCAATGATCAGAAAAGTTTGAGAAGCACTGACGTAGGCATTATTTTAAAATTGAGCAAATGGGGGTGCATAGACATCCAGTGAGGATATGTCCAAGCTGGGACAATAAACATGGATTTGTGTGGTCCAGGGCAAGGATTTCTTAATTATGACTCCTAATTCAGATGTGTTTCTGCCTTTTGATCTTTCTTATCTTTAATTCTGTGAATGCATCAATGTCAGAGATCTTCTTTTTAAAACACTATGTACAGTCCTTCACATACATACAGACATAGAGACACTTGCACAGATACACACTCTGCAGCCATAAACATAACCACGTGTAGGTAGTAACGGGAATAATCAGATTTAAGGAAATGGCAATAAAACAATGGCAAAATGATAATCAGGGATGTATTCATTTGCTATAGAAAAATAAAGCTCAGTTTTCACAAAGTAAATGAGGGATGTGTCACCAGGACAAATGTTGTTCATATAGGAAAGTCATGATTTTTGTCCAGAATGAGTCTCTCTGGAGTCCAGAGTTGGAAATTGGGATGCCAGTAAAGGAAGCCGTGATACATGGCTCACCATATTCAGTGAAGCTGCTTGGTTCAAACATTGGAGGAAATATGGTTTCCCAATCATGAATCTCAGCAAATTGTATTTACCCTGTTGATTGAGTGACAGTCGCCTATTCATCACAGGTCACTTTGTCTTCAGATTTATTAGTTGTTCCTGTTAGTCATTTTAAATGTTAGGGACCACTGGATGCAGATGGCAAGTAAAGACTAGAGTCAGTTACAGAAGCATATTAATGAGATGTTACAATTAAAATGGGGATTTTAGAGTCTCTTCTTTTTTTTTTCAATTTCCTTATTGTTTGCATAAAGAAAATGAGTTCTAGAGAAAGGAAAAAGTTTTTCCCAAGACCAGAGGTTGAGAACAGGTCTTTTGTTTTTTTAAGCTTGTGTTTTCTCTCTTTCACATTCTGCACACACCTCCCTTCCCATTCCAACCTTACTAGGTTTAATTTTCACTGAGCTTTGGAGGGCTTGCATCAGAATGCTGTAGCTCAGATGTCTGTTAATTTTCATACAATATACACATATTGAGTATTTAGTATGTACTAACTGCAGTTCTGAACATAGAAAACAGCCATAAGTCCTCCATAGTAGACTCTCATTCTTTAAGGAAAATGATGAAAAAGGCAAACATGGGGAGAAGAAATTAGTGGTGCTGAGTATAATCATGCTGTGCTTCTGAGTTGAATAAGATTTTTATGGCCTAGCTATTTCAGAGAATTATCTGATTGTGAAATATTAGAACAAATATAATAATAAATAACAACTTCTATGTGTAGAGTGTGTTATTGTCTCATTTTTTCTGCAAAAAAATAACCTGTGAGGTTTTTATTGTCTTCATTGTACAGTTGAGAAAATTTAAGATCATCCAGCTTAAATTGATATTTCCAACTCTTTAACATTAGCCTTCTAGAAAACCTTCCTGACCCACAGTTTCCTCACTGCATTCTTTACTTCCGCATTTCTCAGTGTATAAATCAGGGGATTTAACATGGGGCTGATAATGGTGTAAAATGCAGTCACTAACTTCTCCTCTGAAAAGATAGTATCGGGAAATGTATATGAAAGTACAGGGAACAAAAAAGATGATGCCCACAGCAATGTGGGAGCCAAAGGTGGAGATAGCTTTGCACTTGCTTTCTGCTGACTGCTGTCTCAGGGACACCACACTGATGGTATAAGAGGTTAGCAAGATAACAAAACTCTCCAGAGTAATGATACCTACTGTTGGTTTTCACAACACCACTAACAAAATATTTGTCTGTGCAGGCAGGTTTCAGCACAGAGTGGACATCACAAAAGTAGTGATAAATCTCATTGGGTTCACAAAAGTGTAGTCAGACTACCAGAGCCACTTGGATAAGGGTGTGTAAGAACCCAACTACCTAGTTCCCTGGCAAAATTTTATTGCCTCTTTCCTGGTTCATGAGGGTTATATAGTACAGGGGTTTACAAATAGCTACATAACAGTCATAGGCCATTACAGTAAGGATGAAGATCTCACTGCAACCAAATAAATGCCCCCCAACATGCACCCCACATAGGAGGTAGTTTTTCTCTTGGATAATAGGCCAAGAAGCATCTTAGGAGCTGTGACCAAAGAGTAACAAATGTTCATAAAAGACAAGGAATTGAGAAAGAAATATATAGGAGACTCGAAAAGATTGCCCTCATAAACTGGCAGCATGATAAGGAGGTTTCCAAGAAGAATGACTGTGTAGAAGAAAGAAAATACCACAAAACAAACTTCTTCAACATCTAGGTTCTTAGAAAGACCCTAGAAAATGAATTCAGTTGCATTGTTAACTTTTTTTCCTGGAATTAGTCTAGGAGGTCAAGATCCCAAGAGAAAATTAAATTATCTGAAAGAAAAACATAACAAGGACTAACAACATTTACTTCTAACTCAAAACAAATGGAAAATCACTGTTGTTGAAAATGGAAAAAAAGCTACTTACTGCTTCTTAGCATGCATATTTAAACAAATTGAAATACACATTCTGATAATCTTACTTCCATATGATGGCCCATTCATCTACTCTAGAAGAGGAATCAAAGTCCAGTGAGATAAAGTTAATCCCCTAGTCACACATCTAACCAAGAGTCTCACCTGCCTTATCTTTTATTAAGGTTTTTGCATCTGTTTGTTTCTAAAAATTTACTTAGTTCTTCTTCTGTGTAAGGCACTCAACCTAATTTTGAAACAACTTCTGTGTCTGGTGATATGGTAACATTTATGTATCTGGAAAGATTTGTCTAAACTTTGACTCAGAAAGGTAAACGTATTTTTGCATTTTTAATTCTGAATACTGCCATGAGTGTTCAAGTAGTTGAAACTACGTGACCTCTGCAAGTTCTTATCATGAAACTCAGATCTTTTTGTACAGGAATTTATGGTCCCCTATCTGATATGAAGCTCTTATAGTCAAAAGGTGTGTGGTGTAGTAGAAAGAGGACAAGATACAAACCTAATTCTGAGATAACGGTGCTATAACTCTAGATGAATAATTTATCTTCATGGGGTTTCTGTCATCCCATTTGTGAAATGAGACCGTTTCAATTTCACTATCATCTATCATATTAACGATTATTTCTACCACGAATTAAATCAATTCTGTCAGCACAGAATAGCCATAAAATTCTGATAAGAACTCAGAAAAAGATAAGACAAAGCATTAACATAAACCTCTGGAGACAAAGAAAGCTCTGTTTGATTTGAAAGGAGGGGAGGGGAAGCCTCTGGTAATTTCTCCATCTTCCAACTCAGTGATTGAGGATTCTTCAAGAGTTGCTTTGCCTTGGTATTTTAAAGATTTGTCTAAGTGAGAAAAAGAGAAAAAATCTGCCTTTAATTTCACCATTGCTTCATGCATCCTTTTAATCTTTCAAGTTTCACGCTAGTCGATATTAGTTACCCGACTTAGGATGAATTAAGTATTTCGTTATTTGCTAAATTTAAAACTCAATCAATTCTTTCATTTAACACCATAAAACTAATCCAAAGAATTCAGTAAACAGAAATAATTGTAACAGAAGTGGGAAGGGAAGAAAGTGAAAAGGGTAATAGGGCATATGTCTATGGTGACAGATAGTAATTGGTCTTTGGATAGTGAGCATGATGTAGTCTACACAGAAATTGAAATAAAATGATATATACCTGAAACTTATATAATGTTATGAACCAATGTTACCTCAATAAAAATAAATAAGTTGAACAAAAAAGAAGTAATCATTCTGTGATTGTTCATTGGATTAATGTGCTTCTATATATATTAGATATTAAATATTTAATATAACATATGATAAAATATCTCATTCGGGAGTATTTCTCTCTTGAATTTTAATTATTCTACTCTTGAAAATTCTACATGATTTGAAAATAGTGGCTTCAATAGTGCTATTGAGGTTCACTGCTTTTCTTTTTAATTGAATCTGCTGATTTCTGGACAACTTGATGGGTAGTTCATTTTCAGCCTATGTCTGAGATGAATCATAGTGCAGGCTTTCATTCCTTTACTTTTCGATTGTAGACCATTAAAGTTGACTCTTGACCACTAATATTCTTTCATATTTTTTCCTATTCCTACTCTTTCCTTTCCCTTCATTCTTGCTTTACTTTTTTTTTTTTTTTTTTTTTTTACCATTTCTACCCTCATCTAACCTCCTTCTTCCTTTTTCTTACAATGTCCAAAAAGTCAAACATACTCTTAGTTGTTCGTACTCTTAGAGGGAACTTATGCACTGCCCACTACTTGGTAGTAAGCACAGCTGATTTCTTGATCCACTGCACCTTTTAAGAGAGGCTATATGTTCCTTTTTCAAACCATCTGTAAATAGCTGGAGAGGAGAAAAATGTACCCATTGTCTCCCCTTTCCTACTGCCCAAAGATCTCCCCACAGTGGACCATTCTCCCTGCAATTTCTGTCCATGTCACTGGACCCTTCCTGCCGTTGTAAGAGAAGGCAGAGTTCAAATTAGCATCGGGGTCACTCTTAGCAGGAGGCTAGCTTGATGGGAAAGCCATTGGGCATATTTAGGCTCAAATCATGTTGCACAGTATCTACCAGTTCAGCAACAACAAGGAATCTCTGAAGTAGGATTTCAGAAGTGCCCACGTGGGTGTGAGCCAAGGTCCTATCAAGTCAAGCCCATTAGTAACTTAAAGATGGATAATAATTTCCATAGGCCTCTTCATCTATGGTCATGGTGAAGCCAGGCCATTGAGAGAGTGTCTCAGGCTACAAGCAAGGCAAGTACAGGAATCTGGGTTATCCTTCCAACAAATGAAGTCCAGTACAGTTGACCCGTGTGCCACTTATACCTGCTTGTATTTTCTAATGATATTGGGGTCTTGTTGGAGAGTGAATTACAATTACCTTTTTCCATGAAAAGAGATGAAATCGGAGGTACAACTCAACTTCTTCAAGGAGGTGACCATTTCTAGTTTCCTCAGAAGACTTAACGTGGGTTAAAAAAATCAAGCTCAGTTCCCTACTACTGCAGCTGCTTTTAGGGTTATAACTGATGCTTATCAACTTACTTCTCCAACCATCCGGGCTTCTTCTCCCTCACATTCAGGTGTTATCTCTCAGTTGCTTAACAGCTCAGGTGACACTTTCACCCAGAATAGATTTGATTATTTCCTGCGTTGCCCTTGTCAGTGAATCCTACTGAAAACTAGCAGTCTCCCTAGTCACCTTATACGTGATTTGGAGTAGCACCACCCCCGATACAGTATGTGTTTTCTCCAAAATTTAAAAGCCCATTAAGTAGTATGTCTTTTTCCTAATGATAGAAGATAGAATAGAAAACTCCTTCTTTATTGAGAGAATCTCTGCATCCCCAAGACCACTGGATTCCTAAGAACTCTACCCATGTTACAATCCCATGAAATTTCACAGCATTTATTTTCCACGTCCTGCTTCTGTGCACTTAGTAGGTTTATAAGTTACCAATTGCAATGTACTGGCAAACAATGCTAAGGCAAAAAGAGTGGCTTAAAATCACAAAACCAGGACATAAAGGCTTACAGTAAAAATAGTTTATTTGATTATGATTCGGCAATTTAGGTTGGATTCAGCTGGGTAGTTTTTCCACTGGTTTTACCTGGAAACACTCCCATAGTTTGACTGGAGTAGATGTTCCAATGTGGATTCATTTATACATCCAGAAATTGGCTCAGGTGCCTCAGTTCTCTTTGATTCTCCAGTGGCATAGATTGGGCTCTATCACACCAAGTTGGTTCAGGGCAGTGTTTGTTTCATGAAAGCTAGATCTTCAAGGCCTCTCAAGCCACAATGCAGGAATTGTATATTACTTTTCACCACATTCTACTGATGTGGTTAAAAGGTTACATATGTCATGTGTCACAAGGTTAGCCCAGATAAAAGTATAGAGAGATAGATTCCACTTTTTGATGGAAGAATTTGCAAAGTAGTTGTGACCATTGTGTACACTGGATTGTACAGGATACTTTCTAATTCTTCTCAACAGTCTGTTTAGCATAATGGTATCAATATAGTGGCTCATTTTTGCACAATGTTCACAAGATTATATTCCCTGGGATTCTAATATGAAAAAAAAGACAAGAGATAACATGGTTCTCAGGCAAGAGTCTATCATCCTTGTCATGTGAGGTGAGTTCATTTTATTCTACTATCTCATTTGGTTGGAGAAGAGCTACAAATCAAGTGCTGGAGGCTCTGATACTTTAATAAAGTTAACATGGCGCACTGAATCTTCAACTGGGTATACCACCTAAGTGATATCACAGTAGTACATAGTCAGATGAGTCATATGCTGCAATCCATCAGCTTTTTGCATGCATCATATCAATTAATTAAATGGTGATATTATAGGGAACTTGAATTTTTCAAATCTTTTGCGGTTAATTTTATCTCTGAAATTCCTTCCATCATAAGGTTTTGCTTCTGATTTTCTGCTTTGATTAGTGATTAGTGATGTTGACCGTCTGTTCAATATCAGTGGGCAATTTTCATGTGTTCGTTGGAGAAATGTCTATTCAACTATTTTGTCCATGTATTAATTGAGTTATTATTTGTTACTGAGGTGTAGGAATTCCTTGTATATTCTGGATATATCAAGTACATATTTGCAAGAATTTCTTCCTAACCAACGGGTTGCCTTTTCTCTCTGTTTATTGTGTCCTTTAATGCATAGAAATTTTTACTTTCAATGTAGCTCAATTGATCTATTTTTTCTTCTGTGGTCTGTGTTTTTGGTGTCATATGCTAAAAATTGTCACCTAAAGTAATATACTGAAGCTATTCTCTCTACTTTTTCTATAATTTCATACTTTTAGATCTTCTGTTTAGGTCTTTAACCTATTTTGAGTTTATTGTATATACTGTATAGGTTAAGGGTCTACCTTCATTCTTTTACATGCTGATATCTAGTTCTGCCAATATCATTTGTTGAAAAAACTGTCTTTTCTTCATTGAATGGTCCTGGTACCTTTGTAGAATGCCATTTGACCATTCATGTGATGGTTTCTTCCTGGACTCTATTCTATTCCATTGGTCTATGTGCCTGTCTTTTTGCCAGCACCACAATGTTTTCCCTACTGGAGCTTTACATTAAGCTTTGAAATCAGGGAGTTGGAGACCTCCGACTTTGTTTTTCTTTTCAAGAGTTTCTTTCCTTCGGGGTCCCTTAAGATTCTATATTAATTTTTCAGATATTTTTTCTATATCTGCAAAAATATCATTGGAGTTTTGATAGCAATTGTATTGAATTGGTATAATTTTAAGTATTATTGACATTCACAATATTAAGTTTTCCAATCCACAAAAATGTAATATCGTTCAGAATTAATACCACATATACATGCATGTACTGCATAACGATATTTTGGTCTATGAGGAACTACATATATGATGGTGGTCCCACAAGATTACTACTATATATCACAGTGGTGCCTGATGAGCAGGGCTAGATCCTCACCTGGGATCCGAACCTGCAAACCCTGGGTGGCTGAAGTGGAGTGAGTGAACTTAACCACTAACCTGCAGGGCTGACCACCTGCTGCAGCCTTTCTTAACTCCCCCAGTTACAACATTAAATGTGGAATCTCTGCTGCCTGAACCCATATCAATAAGTTCAGCCTGATCAAACTTTATGATTCTTCTGTAATTATCCCATACTTGTAATACCTATTCCCATATATATTTCCCAGATTTCTGTCTGAATAAATTAGAAAACTCAAGCAGTTATTTTGAAGTGTAGTGCACCTCCTCATGTGTCACACTTTGTACCTTAACTTTAGGGGCCTACTAGGACTTGTGTCTAGTTACAGGTCTGGAAACAAGGAGGGAGAAGAGGTGAGTCCTGAGAAAAATCAGCATTGTCTTTCACGGCAACTGCCTGAAGGGAAGCCATAACAGTTTCCTCAGGTAATGCAGGATTAATCCTTCAGAAATAGGGGGAGAAGCCAGTGTCACTGAAAGTGGAGAGGCCTCTTCCGTTAACAAAGAATATTCGTCTTCTTTCTGTTCCATCTTCATTGTTTCCTCATCCATCCAGTGATCTAAGCCAGAACCTGGGTTTTGTTTATTATTCGTCTTTGGAAAATCTTCATTCTATATCAAGTTCTTTTTTTTGTAACTCCTAAATGTTTCTTGAACCATTCTCTATCTCTCCATGTTAGTTTGAGTTTCCTAGATGCATACCCTGAGGTGGGGATTTTTATGAAAGTGACATATAAGGAGAAAGGTTGAGGGAAGCTCACTACGGTAGAAAAGAAAGGATGTGGTCTCAACTGGAATCTAGCTTCAAGCTGGATCCATGGGAGCTCTGGAGTATACATTGTACTACAGAAGTGATTCCACCCTGAGGCAAAGGGACCAACATTTGTTACCCTTGCTCCAGTCATCCATTGGCCATTTTTGGGCCCTGGGATGGTGGGCATAATCACACAGGTGAAACAGCTTCAATTTTCTCTGATGCCGTTGTTGAGAGACAATGAGGCTGTAAGCTATCAGCAGCCCAAACACATAGCAGCTGGGTCCTAGGAACACTGGCAGTGCTGGATGCAGCAGTGTCCAACACACGCTGCATCCTCACGGCAACATCAGAGTTTAGGCTTTCATCTTTTCACACCCAAATTATTGCAAAACATCCTAACTGCTCTCCTGCTGCCTCTCCTGACCCCTCCAATTCATTTCCCATACCATACCTAGAGCTGTCATTTTAAAATTCAAATCTAACTGCATCATTCACTAGCTTAAAAGACCTTAAAATATTTCCTCCGTGGTATTTAGCATTAAGCCTTCATTTGAGTATGAGACCCCTCTTGATCTTCCCTGTTCCTGTGTCTCCAGCTTCACATCTTGCTATTACCCATTATTAAGTTGGTTCCCAGCATGTTGCTTGGCACACAGTGGGCATTCAAGAAATAATAGTTGAATGAATAGATGAACTAATGACCACAGCTATATTGAATGGATTAGGTTTCCTGAATACTCATTTTAACCTTCCGGGCTTTGTTATGTATTCTTTCTCCTAGGAAGGCTCTCACACTGACTGATGCCTATTCAGTCTGCTGACTCTTTTTCTTCCTTCAGATCCCATTTTTTTCTATGTCTTTTATTCTTGGAATCTTTCCTGAACCCCCAGGTCTTCATTGTGTGTTCTTCATGCATGCTTTCATACCACCCTGTGCTGTCACTATCTTAACATTTATAACAATATTGTAATTTTAAGCTCTCTTCTGGGTGTCTCTCAGTGGATCTTAGGCTCTGTGAAGGCAAGACTCGGTTTCCTCTTTAATCATCACTGAAGTATCAGCCAGTATCAGTGTGCCTGAAACAATCCTTGTGTTCAAAATATTTGTTGGTTAGTGAATGAAGGATGGAAGAAATAAATGGAATATATTTACCATGAAATTGTTTTTTATGTAGACAGAGCTACACATTTTTAAAAGGAGCTTTTCATAATGAAATGTTACCAGAAAGTATACCAATTTACAAAGAATTATAACAAAAACAGCCCACATTTATAAGATGATGAAATCTTGCTCAGCAGAGAGAATATCAAGGTGAAGCATTTCTTTATTCACTGAAAATTTCAGTTTCGATTTTTTCCCCATGACATAGTTGAAGTATGAGTAAAAAAAAATTTTGATGTCCCTCATAGATCTACCCTGAATTCTCCTATCAGGCTGAATCACATGAAGGTAGTAAAAAAAATTCCCTAGTTAGCAGTATCATGATTTGCTCTATATTTTGTTGACTTTATTCATCATCACTTATACTTCTACTTATTCATTCAATATTTATCATATACCAGATGTTATTCTTCTTATAGAAACTATTGTTAGTTAGCAGGAAAGTACTTACGGAGTACGACTGTATATTCAATAAATGGAAATTCTTCTCTGACATTAAGATATTCTTTTATTTGTCATCACTTTTTCTGATGGGACATGAGCATACGATGGTGACATGAGCAATACAAAATGATTCTGAACCCTACATGGAAATTTGGAAACATAATGTAATATTTGTCACTTAACTTTTAGAGGTTAAATGGCACATTGATTTTAGATTCCTATTTATATGCCAAAATATTGCAGTAAGCGTATTACCATCAACTGTGATATATAAAAAAGCAGAGTTATTAATAAAAGTATTGCAGTTTGTTGTATGTGTTTAATGCATACTATATTATGTTATAATATATGCATATTATAATATTTATTATATATTATACATACATATATTGTGTCTATCAGCTCAGTCCCTAGGTCAATAGATGGTAACTGTTACAATTATCATACTTTTCTATCATCATTGCCCGGCAATGTATCATAGCAGTTAAGAGCATGTCTGAGAAATCAGTTAGATTCTGGTTAGTGGCTCTTCCATGTATCTTTTTCCATACTTCGTCTTTCTGGCTGTCTCCTCTCCTGTAAAATGGGGATAATAGCAGCACATACCTCTTTGGATTGTTATAGAGATTACTGCTCAATATCAATATATTTTATTAAGTCTTTTATTTTATTTTTATTAGAATGAAAGATTATGAATCCATATACATGGATGAACTAGTAAAACTAAGCCCCATTTTGGTAGAATTTTCCAAATATGCAAAGAGCGGTGCTGGGTTAGATCTTTCTCCCTTTTCTTGCAATCTTTCTGCTCCTTTCATTGTAGAATCCATGATTCAAAGCAGTCCATTCTTTTTCTTTATCTCATAGATATTCTTTGCTGAGACCACCTAAGATATCCTTTTGACCATTACCTCAGTTGAATCAGTGTCAGGATCCAAAGATATTTATTTTTCACCTGAAAGAGCTTTCCTACTACACAATTTCCCAATGGCATTTTTCATCTGGGTATTTCTTAAGGTATAGATTAAGCGATTTAACATGGGGGTTATCGTTGTATAGAATACAACAACTGCTTTATCAATTGATAAAGTAGCTGAAGGTCTCATATACACAAATATGCAGGGCACAAAGAATAAGACAACCACTGTGATGGGGGAGACACAGGTGGAGAGGGCTTTGCACCTCGCCTCCATGCTGTGGGTTCTAAGAGAGCGCAGGATGACCACATAAGAGACCAACAAGAGGAGGAAGTTTAACACACAGATGAATCCACTGTTAGCAGCAATGAAGAGGCCTAGAGTGTGAGCATCCATGCAGGCAAGACTGAGCAAAGGATTCAGATCCCTCATAAAGTGATCTATGATATTAGGGCCACAGAAGGGCAATTGGAAGATGAAGAGGATCTGCATGGTTGCATGAAGAAATCCTCCCACCCACACTACTACGATTAGCAGGCCACACACCCACCGATTCATGATGATTCTATAGTGCAAGGGCTTGCAGATGGCTACATAATGGTCATAGGCCATCACGGTAAGCAGGATGACATCGGCACCTCCAAAGAAATGTTCCCCAAAGATTTGGGTCATACATCCATTAAATAGGATGATTTTCTTTTTATGGAGTGAATCTATGATCAGTTTGGGGGTACTGACAGAAGAATAGCAGGCATCAATAAAGGAGAGATAAGCCAGAAAAAAGTACATGGGGGACTCCAGTAATGGGCTGACAATGATGGTGACTACAATGAGCACATTTCCAACGATAGAAATAATGTAGACAACAAAAAACACAAAAAATATGATTTTCTGCATCTTTGGATTCTCTATGAGCCCCAGTTGAACAAATTCTGTCACGTTCTTATTCTCCATGGGTTTTGTTTTGGGTAATCTTATTACCTGAAAAAGATCAGTTTTTATTATGCAATCTTGAATTTATTAAACCTCTCCATCTAATAAATAATAAATTCCTAGATTTTATTGAGTTGTGAATATTATGAGATTTTTTGACATAGAAAAATGTTCTGAGTTATTGAACCTTACTCAGATTATCTTCTGGATAAAGATTCTGTTAAGGGTATAGACGTGAGGAAATGTAGAAGCATAGAAGCAGGAGAATATCTATGTGTGCTTAATCAATCACCTGAGGTGACTAAGAGCTGAACCTGAAGTAGATTGCACACATAGCGGCAGCTAAGCTTGAAAATGGAGTTAGAACATGGATGTAACTGCTATGAATGCAAAGCTAAAGAATTTTCCCTTTAGTTTTAGGAAATGGGTAACCATGGAAGGCAATTGAGAATTGAGTGGAAGGATGAAAAAGAATTTGAGGAAAGAGGAATCGTGGATATAACTATAGGAAAGATCTTTGTGTGTCTTGGATGAAGTCGACTGAGGTTTAGTAAGAGGATGGAAGCCAGAGAGAGGAACCCGAATATCATGCTATTTGTAATAGTTAACATTAATTATAAGAGGGCATTGGTGAAAGAATGTCATGAAAAGATACAGGCGTTACTGTAAAATAATTGATAATGCATATTGTCTAAATTGAATAATAGCTAATAAATACATTTTTTAATTACAGATTGCTATGTGCATGCTATGGTAGCGACCTGTGTGGTTGGTATTATTTCATCCACATTGTAAATGCGGAAACAATCTTAGAAACTAATGTTAATAATAATACTACTGATAATATTATCTAAAATGTACCGAATGCCTTCTGTGCTCTAGGTATTTTTGCAAACATTTGGTTATTTAATCCTCACTATAAACCTATGAGAAGATTACTACTCTGGTTTTTATACTTATTTTACACATTAGGAAATAAAAGCATAGAGAAATTATGGATTCTGCCCAAGTTCGATCATATAATAAAGGACAAAGAGAGGATTAGTTCAGATTATACTTGTTAACTTTCCTTCCTCCAAATTCTTAATTCATGCCCTACATTACCATATTAGGATAAACAATGCTGAACTAGCGATCTCCTTTTGATATGACCCTAATAATTATAATTGAATTAATACTACTCAGAGACAAGTGTATATGAAGCAATTTCATCAACACATACAACGAGTAACATAATGGAATCCCCAAATATTAATAAAAATGTGATACTGATTTCAGTGAAGCTCCCTTTTAACTTTGTCTCTCCCTCAGCCTCATTTCCTTCCTTCCCAATCCCCCTTCACAGTGTGCACCCCCAGAATTTTCTGCAAAATGTTGAAAATAACTACCACACTGGTTAAGTGTGTTAGTTTTAGAATCAGAAAGACCAGGCTGGAGTTTTGTCTTTTCTGCTTGCTACTGCTTTTAACTGGGGAAGGTTACCTTGGCCCCTTCCATCCTTATTTCCTCATCCATAAAGTGAGAATAATGCTAACTACTTCACAGGTTGTTATGAGAGCTGATTGAAGAAATATATATGAACATACTCTCCACACTGCTATAGACACATAAGGATGTCCATCTATTATTGTGATTGTATATGCACCTAGGAAATGGGAAGAATTGACATTTTGAAGATAGTACAGAGAAACATTTAGCAATGCAATAAATTCAGGAAGATTCATCTCCAACTTTACTTTTTTTAAGTAAATTTATTGGAATTATAACAGTTTAAAAGATTATGTAATTTCAGGTGTACACTACTGTTCTCAATTCCTGAATATACTTCATCATGTTCACACCTAGTAGTCTAATTTTTATCCATCACCATACATAAGTTCCCCTTTGTCCCTTTCACCAGCACTCAACACCCTTCCCCTCTGATAACTAGTAATCTGTTCTCTTTATCCATGTATTTGTTATCTTCCATATATGAGTGAAATCATGCAGTATTTGTCCTTCTGTCTCTGGCTTATTTTACTTAGCATCACACCATCAAGGTCCATCCATGTTGTTTCAAATGGGACAATTTTGTCCATTTTTATGGCTAAATAATATTCCATTATATATATGTGTGTGTGTTATATATATATATATATATATACACCACATCTTCTTTATCCATTCATCTGTAGAAGGGCACTTGGATTGTTTTGACATCCTGGCTATTGTGAATTGTGATGCAATGAACATAGGGGTTCATAAATCTCTTTGGATAATTGATTTCAAGTTATTTGGTTAAATACCTAGTAGCGGGATAGCTGGACCATATGATATTTCTATTTTTAAAAGGAAAGACAACCCCAAAACTAGAAAAAAATATTTGAAAATTATTTATCAGACAAAGGGTTGATATCCAAAATATATAAACAACTCAACAAAATAAAATGAAGCAACATAATAAAAAATGAGCAGAGGAAATGAACAGACATTTTTACAAGGAAGATATACAGATGGCCAACAGACACATGAAAAGAGGCTCAACATCCCTAATTATTAGGGAAATACAAATCAAAACTACAATGAGATATCACCTTACACCAGTCAGAATGCCTATAATTACCAAGAAAAAACAGCAACAAATTTTGGAGAGGATGTGGAGAAAAAAGAACACTCATACACTGCTGGTGGGAATGCAAACTGTACAGCCACTATGGAGATCAGTAGGAGATTTCTCAAAAAATTAAAAATAGAAATACCACATGATCCAGCTATTCCGCTACTAAGTATTTATCTAAAGAATTTGAAATCAACTTTACTTTTAAAGAAGACACAGAGACTTATTTTATCCATAGCAATTTATCCCAGGATGGGTGCTACATGTTTGTGCTTGGATTAAATATCTTATGATTTATGTCATTTAAAATTCATGTTTATGTATTTTCCGTGTGTGAAGTGTAATTGAATTCTATTTAATTCTTATGATTAGTCTTGATTATTAAAGGAGGTGTCTCATGGCAAAAGTAAGCTGTCTGATGTCAGAGAGCTGGGCCCTACAATTCGCTTAATCTCTATGAGCCTCAAATTTTTCATCTGTAATATTAGGTAATGATATTTGCCAAGTAAATTTGAGGAATTGGGATGAGAATGAAATGCTCTATTGCTAAATTTGAAAAGTGTTGAAACATAATGATTACTATATATGAGAAGTTACAATCTTTAAGATGCATTAGCATTATTGAAAACTTACCTTACAGTCTTAGATGGTCTTGATGTTTCTGGATGTTCAGAAATAATTCCATCTTCAAACTGACCTCCTCTTGGGATAAGAAACTTTCAATATGAAAGACATGACACATGAGGAAAGAGACGTTTCAGGTACTTCAATATCAAATCAATAGTTGTTCAGAAAGTGTTTTTCTAAGTCTAAATCTTCCCTTCTAGACTAAAGCCTGAAAAAGTTTTCACAGAAAACCTGCATTTGAATTTAGAATGGATTCATTTGAAACTATGTAGAAAAGGTCTTCTATGGAAGGCTCTCTTCCCATAGGTAAAAGGCAGAAATTGTGGAGGGAGCACCTTCAAATGGTTTATTACATCCATGATGTCTGAATCTTGCTCTGGAAATATAAACAACCAAAAGATATTTTCACCTTGCAATGCATGGATATTTAAAGAGGTTTCCATAAAGGCTGAAGGACCTAGTCTTGTAGTTGTTGCTTTGTGTCTCAGGAGTTAATTATCTGTCTTGATGGAAGGGCTTTGTCTTAGGAGCGGGTATTCTGGAGAGACACGTTTGAGGAATACCCAATTTTGAATGGAGAATTGTATCCCCTGCAATTGGAACCTAAACATGTGAGAATCCCCTTTCTCTTTCTGAACCTGGTTTTCTAAGAAAGCTAAATGTTATGTGAATAGCAAGACAGCATTAATTTCAGTGTGGAGGCTTGTTATGTAGTTAACCTGAAGGCTCATGTCACAGAGAGAACTTGTTATCTCATTTCCCTGCTTACTCCTGTGTATACCAACCTGCAGGTTCCCTTATCTCACCATCCTCCTTTCTGCAAGCAGCTTCACAAGGCCAAACACAGGCTAGTGGGAAAGCACCAACCAGCAAGGCCACAGTCTCCCCCTCCCTATAAGAAGCCACAACCCTTTCAACATTTAAAAACCCTTGCCTCTCATCTTTTGGGGAGATGATATGAATTTGAGGGTTCACTTTCGTTGCCTGGCTGACATCAACTTAAATAAAAACCCTTTCCTTGCCATAAGCCTGTCATCCCAGTTTTCATTTGGCCCCTCTTGTGTGGTTGATAAAGAGCCTGTGTTTGTGGCTGGAAAGAATTCGTTTACTGTAAAATGAGCTATAGTATGAATTGGATCCACTTCAAGGAAAATTGAACTAATGGCTGTTTTCTTCAACCCTCTTTTTGCAAGGCCCTTGGAATATATTATAGGAGAATGACAGGTTTTTCTTAACTTCATGCTCGCACATTTTAATCCAGCTCATGTATTAGGTCTGCAGAGATTAAATACATTCTCACATGTAGATATTCAAGTGGTCCTGACAGGATGTGATGGGCAAGGATGTGGTGTAGTAGCCAGGATTTTAAAGTCTGGAATCAGAAAAACCTATTAATGAGAGGATAGTTGTGTGACCTTGATTAATCCACATGAAGCACCTCACACAATTTTTGGCATGAGGTAAGTATTCCGTATGTGATTGTAGATGCTCATCTTGTGACTAGAGATGCATTTAGGATCTCAGAGGATTTACATCTTCTCCCCAGAGAAGTTAAATAGTGTGGCTAGTATGAGATTGTATCCAGGCTCTCTGACTTTGGATTTCAAGTTTTTAACTACAGTACAGATTACTTCCCCAGTATCATCAACAGTAGTTCTACTCATCAGAGAAATTAGTAAAAGATGCTCAAGTGTTTGGTTCCTTCAGCATCTCAAGCCATCTTTTGATGAGAAGAGGGAGATAAAGATGTTAGTGATTTTCAGCCTGACCTTACCTAGAACTGGACTGGAATTTCCTTCAGATGATGGAGGTGATGTTCTGACTTCATTTTTTCCTCAAAAGGAGGAAGAAGCTTGAAACATCTTTAAAGGTCCTGCCTAGTGGTCTGGCACTTTTCTCTAAATATCCCAGAGGTCTGTCAGTGGTACTGCTATTTTGGATACATACATCCTTTGTGATTGAAATCCCAAGCACTTACACCACTGTATTTCCCAAGCATTCTTAATATTTTTTAAAATTTTGTTTTCATTAGTTAGTTATTTTCACCATCCCCAATGTTGTAATGTTTTGATAACTTTGAGATAATAGATGCTTTCACTGTGCAATTACACTTAAGGCATAAGATTGTGCAGACACAGTTGTTTTACTAAAATTTATTTCTTCCTTCACATTGCAAAAGATTTGTTACTGTACTAAGACATTCATGAGGGCTCCTTTACATAGAACTTATTTTCTTCCCAGCTGCTCCTTTTCCCTGTGCAAATATACTTTCCTCATACTCTCCCTTCAATTCTTTCAAATAATCAAGCTATAATTTAATTCAGGTCTGGATTTATTTTTTTGATTTTTGATTTTTTTGGTGAGGAAGATTGTCCCTGAGCTAACATCTGTGCCCATTTTCCTCCATTTTACATGTAGAATTCTGCCACAGCATGGCTTGGGAGCAGTGTGTAGGGCAATGCCCAGGATCCAAATCCATGAACCCCGGGCTGTGAAGCAGAGCACACAAACTCAACCATTGTGCCACCAGCCAGCCAGGGTCTGGATTTATTTTGAGAGATTTTCACATTAAAATCTTTAGGCCCATTGCAGATAGGATTCAGGACTTTCAGACTTTCTGTAATACTGAACTTGTCCAGTGTGCTGACATTTATCTTCCATGGATCTCATCCAAATGATTACATGTTGGTAGGAAGACTGGCCTTATAGTTTCTGGTTTCTGACACTGAAATGGGTATATAAGCTCACTAAAGTAGAAGGATAATTTATTTCTCCCTGTTTGAGCCTAATTTGCTCATCTGTTCTCTGAAATTTATGGCAAACAAGATCAGGTATTCAAGCTCATTCTACTTAATCTTCCTTCTAAGATCATATATGGTTCTGTATCTACCCTTCAAATTGATGACGTATTAGAGCGAATCACTCAAATATATGGAATGGTAGATAAAAACATAGAAATAAATTTTTAGGTCATAGGTCATGGCCACCTTAGTAGATATTGTCAAAAAGCATTTTAAAGTGTTTGTACAAATTTACACTATTACCAGCACTATATAAGATTCCCATTTCTAATATTAGCAATCTGGTTTTTTTTCCCCTCTCTTTTCTCTTAATTGATCTTGCCAGAGTTCTTTGACTTTTATTAATCCTTTCAACAAAACTAATGGCTTTGGCACTGTTTTCTATTTAGGATTGTTAATTATGTCATTGATTCTTTTCTTTATATTTTTATATCTTTATTGTTTGGATTTATTTTGTTATTTTCTCAGGTTTTGATACATAAGATGCTCAGCTCATTTATAACCAAAATATTTTGTTTCTCATGATAGAAGTGATATTGCTACACTTTCTACAGATTTTAAAAGGACAATAAAAGAATATTATGAACATATTAAGGCCAATAAACTCAATAACTTATATAGAATACACAAATTTCTTGCACCATATATACTAACAAAACTCATTAAAAATAAGGAACATGGGCCAGCCCTGTAGTATAGCAGTTAAGTTCACATGCTCCACTTTGGTGGCCCAGGGTTCACTGGTTCAGATCCTGGGCTTGGACCTAAGCACCACTTATCAAGCCATGCTGTGGCAGGCGTCCCACATATAAAATAGAGGAAGATAGGCACAGATATTAGCTAGGGTCAATCTTCTTCAGCAAAAAGAAGAGAATTGGTGGCAGATGTTAGTTGAGGGCTAATCTTCCCCAATAAATAAATAAATAACAGATAATCTCAATAGTGCTATGTCTCAAAGAAATTGCACTTCTATCTAGAGGTGGGAAACTGGCTGCCATAAACTGCACTCTCCAATGCAGTGAGGACAACTCCTCCACTGGGCCTCTTTACTTGGCAACCATCCAGTTCACAACCAGCAAAACAATTTTCTTGCTCAGTGACGTCAGCAGCATGGCTGAGTAAGTTGTTCTCTTCATTTCTCTCATTTTGAACTACAACTAAATGGGCACTCACTGACTAGCAGTGGAAGCCCACAGAGCACAACAGGATGCCTGAGAGACACATGCAGCTATACATCTGAGGGTGAATGAACTGAGCCCCCAGGAAGTGGCAGAGATAGGTGAGCACACCTTGCTCTCCCCCTGTATCCCTGTGCTTGCACACAAACACTTTCCAACGTGTTACAAGTGCCCAGAAAGTGGGAACACACAATGGGGTGACTGTAAGAGGAACAGGTGGTTAACCTTAGGCTGACCTCTTCGTCATTCTCTTGGTGGAGAGAGGGAGCCCACCATGTCCCTGTGCCATAAAGGAGCAGCCATAGCCTGGGTTTAAGCAGGGAAGCCCCACCAGCCAAGCTCAGTGGCCCCATGGACTGCAGATCATAAACAGGGACCTCAGCAGATTTCCACGCTGAGACAAAAACTCCCCAGGCACATGTGAATGCTCACAGTGCAGCTGCAATCACAAAGTGGGAACATGTCTGGGTAGCTGTGGGAATAGGTGCGGCAGTTTTGAACACATGTGCTCTTACTTTCCTGGCTGGGAGGGTGAGCCCACTGTGCCCCTGTGCCATAAAGGAGCAGTTATAGTTTGGGTCCTAGCAGAGAAGACCCACAGGGCAAGCTCAGCAGTCCCTGGACTGCAGATCATAAAAAGGGACCTCAGCAGATTTCTGCACTGGGGCAAACACTTCCCAAGCACATGCAAACACTCACAGTGCAGCTGCAGCCCCAAAGAAGGAACGTGTGTGGGCAGCTGTGGGAATAAGCGTGGCAGTTTTGAACACACTCATGCTTACTTTCCTGGCAGGGAGGGGGAGCCCATCATGCCCCTGTGCTGTAAAGGAGCAGCCATAGCTTGGGTCACAGCAGGGTAGCCCCACCAGCCAAGCTCAGTGGCCCCACATAATGTGGATCATAAACAGGGACTACAGCAGATTTCCGCACTGAGGCAAATGCTTCCCAGGTGAGCAGGAACACTCACAATGCAGCTGCACTACCAAAGAGGGAACATGTCCTGAGGGCAGCCTCAGGAACAGGCGTGGCAGCTTTGAGCCCACTAGTGATCACTTTCTGGCAGGGAGGCAGATCTCAGAGAACCCCTGAGGTGCCAAAGAGTGGCCCTAGCCTGGCGAGGAAGCCCCGCCAGACAAGGACAGTCCACACAAGTGCCTGAATGCATCCCACGCTGCGTCAATCACCCATAATACTCCCACAGCTTCCAGCAGATGGGGTGGGGCCTGAAACACTGCTCCTGCTCCCTCATAGTGGTAACAAGGGAAATCTGCATCCTAGGAATACTACAAATGCCCCAACAAAAGATTTGTTAATCAAACACCATGCAGTTAATCAAACACCGCAGCAGCAATTCAGACCAGAAGGAAAATGACAACTCTCCAGGAGCCAACACTGAAGACACAGAAATATAACAGCCTAAATGACAGGGAATTGAAAATAGGCCTCATGAGGAAACTCAATAACTTACAAGAAAACACAGAAAGACAATTCAAGGAGCTCGGCAATAAAATGAAACTCTTCACCAAAGAGATTGAAACTATATAAAAAATGAAGCAAAAATTCTAGATATGAAAAACGCAATGAAATAGATACTAATATAGAATCATTAAGAAGTAGAATTGATCTTATGGAGGAAAGAATTAGTCTTGTTAAGGATGCAAATGTAGAAATTTTACAGGTGGAGGAGAAGACAGATCTAAGATTTAAAAAAACAAAGGAATTCTTTGAGAAATATCCAACTCGATTAGGAAAAGCAGCATAAGGATTTTATAGGTATCACAGAGCGAGAAGAGATGGAGAAAGGAGCAGAGAGCCTGTTCAAAGAAATACTTGCTGCGAACTTCCCAAACATGGAGATGGTTTCAGATTTACAGGTAAACGAAGTTAATAAAACACCCAACATTATCGATGTGAGAAGACCCTCTCCAAGGCATATAATAGTAAAAAATGGCAAAAGTTTGGGGTAAAGAAAGCATATTAGGAGCAGCAAGGAAGAACAAAATAACCTACAAAGGAAATCCTATCAGGCTTTCAGCAGATGTCTGGGCAGAAACCCTACAGGCTAGGAAAAAATGGAATGATATATTCAAAATACTGAAAGGCAAAATCTTTCAGCTAAGAATACTCTGTCCAGCAAAATTTTCCTTCAGATATGATGAAGAAGTAAAAGCTTTCCCAGATAAATAAATGCTGAGGGAGTTCATTGCCACTAGACCTCGTCTACAAGAAATAATTAAAGATGCCCTCACACCAGCAACAAAACGGCAAAGGTCTACAAAGCTGTGAGCAAGGAGATAGACAGACATGAGCAGAAACCTGTAGCTGTCTACAAGAAGAGGGAGGCAAAGGCTCAATTTCAACTTAAAAGAAAAAGGGGAAAAAGCATCAAAAGTAATGATAAACACTTAAACTTAGTCGTAATCTCACAAAATTAAAAACAGAAAAATATGTAACAGCAATTACTCAGAATGGGAGAAGAAAGGGAAGGAACCTGCGTTCCTTCCCTTATGGGGATAAGAGGCTATGAGGAAATGGTCTACTTCATTACCCATATCTTTCATACAATCCTCATGGTATCCACTAAACGAAAAATCAGAGCACAGCCACAATTCACAAAAAGAGAGAGAACTGAGAACTCCCTCTCAGAAAACCAGCAAAATGAAATGTCGGTCGCAAATACAAAGGAAGAGAAACAATGGAAACATAGACCAACCAGAAAACAGGAGATAAAATAGCAGCATTAACCCCTCATATAAGAATAATCTTTGCAAGTGTAAATGGACTGAACTCTCTAATCAAAGGACACAGAGTAGCTGGATGGATTAAAAAACAAGAGTCAACAGTATACTGCCTCCAGGAAAGCCTCCTCAGCTGCAGAGACAAACATAGGCTTAGACTGAAGGGATGGAAGACAATGCTTTGCTTTGATTCATTCTCTTGATGAGTCACTTTTATAGGAAATTACAAGTTTTGATGTATTGAGTGATACTCAGTTTGAGTTATTTACAAACACACTTATGTAAGTTAATTTTAAATCAATTTGTTTAATGTAAAGAAATCTATCTGTAAAATAAGATGTACGCCATCTCCTATACAAGGAATGAGCATTAGCTATAAGGTAAGGAGAAAATCAATCAATAATCCAAAAGCTTATTACTCTCTATTTAAGTAGTGTGAGCTGTTGAACACTATGAGCCTGATAATTATAGCTTTGTTAACAAAATAAAATAGAAGTTAGGAAGCCTTATAGCAATACTAAAGTCATAGCAGGAACAAATTAAATTTTTCTCTTTGATGAAATTAGAGTTGAATGATCATTTGAATTGAATTGCTTTCTCACGATATAGACCATTTTTTAATGCTGTTCCAATTACTTATTCACGATTCAAAATGATCTTAAAGATACAGGCTTGAATTCAATATTTGCTGGATTTGATAGCTTTTAAATAACTTTGCTGCAAAAGTATTCTGTGTTTTTAAGTCTCCCAGAGAGCCCAGATATGGTGGCCACATTGACTCAGACTATGGTCGAAAGTGTGCCACAGTGTTTGCATCCCCTTTGGGTGTCAGTTAATTCCTTAACACTTAGAAAACAGCTCTCAGAGTTAATTTTCCCTATTCTACATTCTATTTCCTCTAAATTATGTCCCAAGATTGTACAAAGTTTGCAAATTTGTGAATTGCTCATCAATTCATTAATGCAACAGATTATCACTGAGTGCTAAAAGAAAATTCTCTTAGAGCTCCATTCTATATCATCTTCTTTTATTGACTTTTATTAGCTAGATTGCATATAAAAATGACATTTCTAGGAAAAGGCACAGAATATGAATAAATCAAATGTGCTTGAGAAGTTTCATTTTATCTTTCCTTTACCATTTGCGATCATACATTTAGTGTAGTTTTAAATAAAAAATTATGCTAGTGTGTAAAATGTAAGTAGGGGAAATTAACAAATTTATTGATTATTTTTCACAACTTCAGTCAGTTGACAGACTATGTTTTGCTGCATGCTTTTCAACCATTAATTCTTTCTTAATATGCCTAAAAACATTAGTTTTAAATGTCCAATTGCTGGTGTTAGTTCACGTGTCAAGGAAGATCATCCTTTACACAAATTAAGCAATTCAAATTGATGTGTTTTAAATAAATCGGCACTTCTGAGGATACCCTCCCAGATAATTCTGGGAATTTTTCTAGATCATCCTAGAAGTAAAGAAGTGAAAAAATAGAAGCAGTAAATTTGACCCTATGGATAAGGCACAATTTTTTAAAATGTTAACAAAATGTGTTTTTCTTAATTATGTAAATTAAACTTTTATTGCTATCTAAATGATAATATTTTTAGAAAACACCTGATAATTGTAGACAGATTCATGAACTGGCTGTGCATTCTTAGCCTTCCTTTACTTAGAGAGTTAATTTTATCTAACATCCTTAATATGCCTGAGAGGGGATAGGAAGGTATTTCAGGAATTTTTAATCTCATATATATATAATTTTGTTTGAGAAAATTCAAAGGAACAAAAATTGTTTTAAGAATTATTCAGGCTTGTAGTATATATTCAACATTATAATTGTGTTCAAATTAAAAAGCCTTTCTTTCTTATTGGCAATTTATTACTGTAGTCTGATTTTGGGAATCTTCAGAAGCTACTTCTCAATAATTGGTCTGTAAATTAATTCAACTTTTTAAAATTCAACCATGGAAATGAATGCCTTTGTTTTAACATTCCAGCTCTATTACAATGTGATTATTTGTTGTGTGGGTGACAATGTTAACTTAATCAGTAATAGGGCAATTTGAAGAAGAAATTTAAGTAGGAATTCATGGAGAAGACAGGTATGTGGTTAGGGCAGAAATTGTATAATATGACAATTTAGACGTTTGGAAGACATCTGGTCTGGGTTTATCCTAAAAATTTTGACTTAAAATTTATAAAGAATTTTATGGAACACATTCTTAGTCATTCAGTGTCATCTTTTCAGAAGCATCAACACTCTAACAACTTAACACCTGGTTGTGTCACCATCTACTGCAATGGTTCTGATTTATTAATCAAATCCTGTTGGCTTGTTATCCTTTGTGATGATTTTGGAGGAGGTTCACACTATTTATACACATATACTTTCCCTTACCTTTAAGTTAAGAAATACATAGACCTGAAAAACAGAAGGGTAAAAGAAATTTGACTTGCCAAGTGTAATATACAGAGTTGAGGGCAAAACTTTAATATAGCACTGCCTTCTACTCAGCCTTTTAATGACTGTATCTGCAGGTTTATTTGGTGCCTCATTAAAGTGTGCTGTTTTCATTGAATTAATCATAAGACTAAACATCCTTATGTTTTAAAATATTGGCACATAAATTTCACTAAACCACTAAAAACAGATAAAGAAGAAAGGAAATAATATCAAAATATTTACACCAGCCTCTTGAAGAGGAAGCTCTCCATTTTAAAACATTTGTCTATAAATTCACTTACTTTTTATTTTTATGCCTCCTCATTCAGAAATGGATTTAATATAATGTATATTCCACTAATAAGAACAGCTTAAACTTCACATTTTCATGTACACGATTAAGCAATAATTTCACTATGTGACTTCTCTTGATTCTTTAATAACTTTTGAGTCAAAGAGAGTAAGAATAATTCCTTTGCAAGGAATTATTGCATATATTACATTAGCCTTTGCAAATAGGTATTACATGAATTTTCTTTTTTCTTTTTTTCTTTTGAAGATTGGCACCTGAGCTAACAACTGTTGCCAATCTTTTTTTTTTTCTGCTTTATCTCCCCAAATCCCCTCTGGTACATAGTTGTATATCTTAGCTGCAGGTTCTTCTGGTTGTGGCATGTGGGATGCCGCCTCAACGTTGCCTGATGAGTGGTGACATGTACTCGCCCAGGATCCGAACCAACAAAACCCTGGGCTGCCGCAGCGGAGCACATGAACTTCACTACTCTGCCATGGGGACAGCCCCGGAATTTTAATATTTAATATTGTTGATTAGTCAAAGGAATTCATGTCTACTGAGGCAGACATTGATCACAATTTGCTGGAGAGTTAATGTAAATCAGCTAGCAGAAGCATGTTCACACAGTCTTATTAGAGAGTCATTCTAATTGTTCATCTGATTTTTATTCTTTGAAACACTTGGATGAGGTCAATAAAACCTAGTTTCTTGAATAGAATCTGACCATCATTCTTCTCAGTAAACACTTTTAAATATGGGCTTATGAATTATATCAGTTCAGGTGATTGATGTATTCTATCTACACTGGACCACAGAAAAAAAGCAGTAATGTCTCTGCAATTATTCTCTTGGTACTTTCCCAAAACAACAGCATTGACATCCTCTGCTTTGCATTATTTTTATTTTGCCAAATTATTATTTGGATAAGAAACTTGTTCCTAATGATTTCTATCACATGCAGTCAGCTAATTGAGCAACTCATGTATTTCTTCCTTAAATCTGTCACTTGTTATTAAGTTGTATAGCTCTTCATAAATTTTCAATATTAACCCCCAATTAGATACATGATTTTCAAATATTTTCTCCCATTTCATAGTTTGACCTTTCATTTTGTTGATTATTTCTTTTGTAGTGCAGAAGCTTTCTTTTCATTTTTTAAAATAGATATAGATATATATTTATATATGAAATAGTTTCTTGTTGTAGAGAAGCTTTTAAAGTTGATGTAATCCCAATTGTCCTGAAGGGTTTTTTCTATGTTATCTTCTGGGAGTTTTAAAGTTTCAGGGCTTATGTTTAAGTCTTTAATCCGTTTTGAGTTCATCTTTTGTGTCTGGTGTGATAGAAGAGTCCAATTTCTTTCTTTTACGTGTGAATATTCAGTTTTCCTAACATCATATATTGGGAAGATTTACTTTCTCCATTATTTAATCTTAGCATCCTTGCCAACTTTCTATTCACTGCCTATGAGTGGGTTTATATCTAGTCTGTCTATTCTGTTCCATTGGTCTATGTCTGTTTTTATGCTACTACCATGTTTCTATGCTACTGTAATTAAACCAGTGGCTTTGTAATTTAGTTTGAAATCAGAAAACCTAATGCCTTTAGCTTTATTTTTCTTGCTCAAAATTGCCTTGTCTATTCATGGACTTTTGTGGTTCTATGTGAATTTTAGGATTGTTTCTTCTATTTCTGTGAAAAAATTCCTTTGGGATATTTATGGATATTTCATTGTATCTATCAACCACTTTGGGTAGCATAAACATTTTAACCATATTTAAGTATCCCAATTCGTGAATGCAGAATGTCTTTCCATTTGTTTGTGTGCCCTTTAATTTTTTTCATCAGTGTTTTACAGTTTAAGTGTACAAGTATTTCATCTCTTTGGTTAAGTTTACTCCTAAAAAGGTGTTTTATGTTACTATAAATGGGATTGTTTTCATCATTTCCTTTTCAGAAAATGCAATGTTACTATAAACAAAACCAACTGATTTTTGTATGTTGATTTTTTTTTAAAGATTTTATTGTTTTCCATTTTTCTCCCCAAAGACCCCCCGGTACATAGTTGTATTATATTCTTCATTATGGGTCCTTCTAGTTGTGGTGTGTGGGACGCTGCCTCAGCATGGTTTGATGAGCAGTGCCACGTCCGCGCCCAGGATTCAAACCAACAAAATACTGGGCCGCCTGCGCAAAGTGCGCGAACTTAACCCCTCGGCCATGGAGCCAGCCCCTGTTGATTTCTTATCCTGCAAGTTTTCTGAATTAGTTGATTAGTTCTAACAGTATTTTTGTGGAGTCTGTGGGGTTTTCTAGACATAAGATTATGTCCTCTGTAAACACTGATACTTGTACTTCTTCTTATGTGGTTGGGTGCCATTTATTTATTTTTCTTGCCTAATTACTCTCGCTTGGACTTTGAGTACTATTTTAAACAGAAGTAGAGAGAGGGGGGTTCTTTGTCTTGTTCTGTTTTTTAGAGTAAAGCTTTCAATTTTTCACAACTGAATATGATGTTAGCTGTGGGCTTTTCATATATGATCTATATTATGGTGAAGTAAGGTTTTTTATAACTAATTTTTTGAGAGTTTTTATTATAAAAGGGTACTAAATTTTGGAAAAGTTTCCTGCATCTACTGAGATGACAATGTGCTTTTTATTCTTCACTCTGCTAATATAGTGTATCACATTGATTGATTTGCATATATTGAACCGATCATGCATCCCAGGGATTAGTCCCACTTTGTCATGGTGTATGATCCTTTTAATTTGCTATTGAATTCAATTTTCTAGTAATTTTTTTAGGATTTTGCATCTATGTTAACCAAGGATATTGGCCTTCTGTTTTCTTTTCTTGTGGGTCTTTGTCTGGTTTTGTCGTCAGAGTGATGAGGAAATATTGGAGGTGTTCGTCTTCTATTTAAGAAAGATTGATGTTGTCTTTGTTTAAATATTTGATCGAATTCACTTGTAAAACTGTGTGGTCCTGGGCTTTTCTTTGGTGGAAGATTTAGGTTAGTGATTGTAAATACTGTCAGTTGTTGGTCTGTTAAGGATTTATATTTCTTCTTGATTCAGTCTTGGTAGGTTGTATGCTTCCAGGGATTTATAATTTCTTCTAGTTTAACTAATTTTTGACATATACTTATTCATAATATTCCCTTATGATATTTCTTATATGTGGCATTAGCTGCAATGTCTCATCTTCCAATTTTATTTAATCTTTTGAATCTTTTCTCTTTTTTTCTTTGTTAGTCTCCCTAACCATTTGCTGACTTTATCTTTTAAAAGCACCAACTCTTATTTTCATCAATTTTTTATATTGTTTTACTATCCTCTACTTATTTCTTTCTGCTTTAATCTCTGTTATTTCCTTCCTTCTGTTAACTTCAAGGTAAGTTTGTTCTGTTTCTGATTCCTTGAGGTATAATGTTAGGTTGTTTACTTGAAATATTTCTTCTTCTTAAATTTAATGCTAATCACTATAAATTCCCTTGTTAATAATACTTTTTGCACATTCCATAATTCTTGGTATGCTGTGTTTTCATTTTCATTTCTTAGATATTTTCTAATTCCTTTAGACTGCTTCTTTTGCCTAATGGTAGCTCAAGAGTGTGTTATTTAATTTCCATGTATTTGTATTTTCTTTCTATTTCTTTTGCTATTTATTTCTAGTTTAACTACACTGTGTTCAGAAGTGATACTTGGAATAATATCAGTCTTCTTAAATTTGTTAAGGCTTGTTTTGTGCTATAACATATAGTTTATCCTGGAGAAAATTCGATGTGCCCTTGAAAAGAATATGTGTGTTACTCTTATTGGTGGAATGTTCTGGATGTGCCCGTTAGGAACATTTCACCAACAGTGTTGCTCTAGTCTGTTCTTCCCTTATTGATTTTCTTTCTAGATGATCTGTCTGCTCTTGTAGGTGAGAGGTCAATATCTATGACTAATATTGTATTCCCATATATTCATTCCTTCAGATCCATCAATATAGACTTTTTGTATTTTGATGCCCTGATGTTGAATGCATATATATTTGTTATGATTTCCTATGGAAATGACCCTTTGTCATTTGTAATGACCTTGTTTGTCTCTTTTGTCTATTTTTTGCCTGACATTAGTTCAGCCATCTTGCCCTCTATGGGTTACATTTTGCATGGAATGTCTTTTTCCTTCCCTTCACTTTCAGTCTAAGTGTGGTTTACACTTAAAATGGGCCTCATTTAGACAGTGTATAGTTAGACTTTTTAAAATATTTTTTACAGCCATAGTTTCTTCAAAAACTTAAAAATAGAACTACCATATGATCCAGCCATTCCACTTCTGGTATTCATCCAAAAGACCCAAAAATACTAATTGAAAAGATATATGCACTCCCATGTTCATTGCAGCATTACTTACAATAGCCAAGATACAGAAACAGCCTAAGTGAATGAGTGCAGAAAGAAGATATGCCGTATATATATATATATATACACACACACACACAAAGGAATACTATTTTGCAATAAAAAGAATGAAATCTTGCCACTTGCAACAATATGGATGGACCTTGAGGGCATTATGCTAAATAAAATAAGTCAGACAGAGAAATACTTGTATTATATGATCTCACTTATATGTGGAATTTAACACAAATAAAACAAAACAAGCAAAGCTCATAGATACACAGAATATGCTGGTGGTTGCCAGAGGTGAGGAGAGGCAGAGTGGGCAAAATGGCTGAAGGGGTTCAGAAAAAAATCATGTATTTTGCTATCACTGGAGAAAAACTATTTAAAAAAATCATTTTCACTTAGATGTGTATAGATATGAGTGTGTCCATGAAAGTTGTATGTTAAAAAGAGAAATAAAATAATAAAGTAGGAGAAAAACACATTTTAAATATGTAAATATGCAGTATTAAAGACTATCATGTGGAATATAGCTAAAGTCTTTTAAAGAAATTTTTCATGATTGATAACATCATTTAAATTAATGCTTGCAAGTTTATAATAATATCTAAATTGAAAATCCTTTTCAGACAGAAAAAGACAATCTTCTTTTTTCATTAATGATACCAGTATAGCTACAAGAGTAAACTTGAAGATATCAATATGTGGCTTACTAATAGATATACTTGTATTATATAATGAATTAGTATAAAAATAGAATATTTTTAACCATGGTAGTAAGACAATAAGCTTTCTCTTGTGAATATAACTTTTAAAAATAAACTTTATTTTTCAGAATGGTTTTAGGTTTACAGAAAAATTATGGAAAAAGTAAGGTGAGTTACCACATATCTGCTCTGTCCCTCCGCAGTTTCCCCATTTACTGACATATTGCATTAATTTCGTTCATTCATTACACTGATGAACCAAAATTATTACATTTGCATTAAAGTCCATTATGTTACATTAAAGTTTACATTATGGCATGCACTGGGTATTGTAATTTTATGGATTTTGGCTTATGCATTATGTCATGTATCTATCATTGCAGTATCATAAATAATATTTCCTTTCCCTAAAAATGACCTGTATTCTGCATATTCGTCTATTCTTTTCTCTCCCTGAACCCCTGGCAACCGCTGAATTTTTACTGTTTCCACAGTTTTGCTTTTCCAGAAAGGAAATTTGTAATTCATAACAGTTATATAAATATTGCTGTTTTAAAACCTAAATATCCTCCTCAGTTTATCTCATTCATTGTTTTATTCTATTAGTATTTTAAAATTCAGTAACATTGATGGATTACTCTCTCTACTTCTTGACTACATAAATATACCACCCTTCATTTGGGCCTTCTATGGTAGAATTAATGTATATGATTCAAAAGAATCTTTAATACCACTCCCCTCAAGTTAGAAGGATTCAAGTTAGGAGCATAAAGTAGATTTTGCCAAAAGAATACAATTCTGAGAATAAACCCAATAGACAAAGTCTTCTTACGATCAAAGACTTAGCTCAGAATGGTGAATTTCCTCATTGTTTTTACTGTTTGAGAAAGATCTAGGTAAACACATGGTTTATATTTGGAGCAAATGCTCAAGAATAGGAAGGGAGATTACTAGATTTTTTATTAGCCCTTACCAAATGAACTTTCTACAATTATTTTAATGTGGTATATTCTGCCAAGTCAGGAGGACAAGTAAGTTGAAGATCCATGATCAAACATGATGAGACAGAAGTGTCTAATAAATGAAAAACTTTGGAAGAGGTAAAAACAGCTAGGCTGTGGATATAAGCATAAGGGGAGGAGGTAAATCTAGAAGTAGGAAAAAACATAATTCAACATGATGAAGAGCAGGAAAAACATTAACTCAAAACTGGAAGTGATACTACTGAGGCCAGAGGCAGAGACACAACGGTGAGTGGTAAATAAGGCAATGGTCCTCACATACCAGTTAGTACATAGTGCTGTCTCTTCCTCTTCATAAATTTGACTCAAAACTGGCCAATTTCTGTGTTTACTTATTTTCCTGAAGGAACTAATTCTCATGCCCCAAGTTAGGATTGTAATAATTCCATTGTGGGAAGTTCTTATCCTCTATGAATTTCTAGGTCAATCCAAACTGTTAAGAAAAATTTGAAACTTCCATTCACCTTTTGTCATCTGAAATCAACTTCTTGCTCGATAACTTCCTCATGGCATTTTTTACTTCTGCATTCCTCAGTGTATAAATCAGAGGGTTTAACAAAGGTATTCCAATTGTATGAAACACAGCTATCATCTTATCCATGGGGAAGGTGATTGCAGGACGTGTGCATATAAATATGCAAGGACCAAAGAACAAGATGACCACGGTGATGTGGGAAATGCAGGTGGAGAGGGCTTTTCTCCTCCCTTCAGCACTGTGGTTTCTCAGAGAATGCAAGATGATAACATAGGAGAACATCAGCATGACAAAACTCACCATAAAAATGGCCCCACTATTGGACACCAAGAGTAGATTGACCACATAGGTGTCTGTACAGGCAAGTTTCAATAGAGGCTGCAAGTCACAGAAATAGTGATCAATCAGATTGGGACCACAGAAAGTTAAACTCAAGGTCAGATAAATTTGAGCAGAAGAATGCACACAGGACCCCATCCAGGCCACACCCACTGATGCACCACAGACCTGTCTGCTCATGATGGTCATGTAGTGCAGGGGCTTACAGATGGCCACATAGCGGTCAACAGCCATAAGAATTAGGATAAAGACCTCTAGGCTACCAAAGTAATGCAATGAAAAGACTTGTATTATGCACTCACTGAAAGAGATAGTGCTCTTCGTAGAAAGAGCATCCATAATCATTCTAGGGGCTGTGGAAGTAGAGAAGCAGGTATCAGATAAGGATAAGTAAAAAAGGAAGAAGTACATTGGACTCCCAAGTGCCTGGTTGGTCTTGATGGTAATAATAATCAACAGGTTACCCAGCAATGTCCCCAAATAGAAAATCAAGAATGTGACAAACACTATTTTCTTCCTAACAGGATCCTGGGTCAACCCAAGCAGAATGAACTCAGTCACATTATTGTTCAGCAGCATGATTTCATGAATGAGGAGAAGGGATCAGTGTGAAATATATTATCTGCAAAAAAAAGATCGAATTAATTCACAATGTGTTATGAGATATTATAGAATATTTTAAGCAAATTAATTTATGATACCATGTGGTATTATGGAATATTTTAAGCAAATACTCTTCATCAGGTGCATTCTAACTGTGATTTCTCTTTCTTTTGAAATTTTTTTTGGGGAAGATTAGCCCTGAGCTAACATGTGCCACCAATCCTCCTCTTTTTGCTGGGGAAGGGTGCCCCTGATCTAACATCTGTGTCCATCTCCCTCTATTTTATATGTGGGATGCCTGCCCCAGCGTGGCTTGTTAAGTGGTGCCTATGCCTGAGCCCGGGATCTGAACCCGTGTACCCCAGCCCGCTGAGGCACAGCATGTATACTTAACATTTACACCACTGGGGCAGCCCCTGATTGTGATTTCTTAATGTCTCTTCAATATCTTATTCCTCAGATTTTATTGACTCATTCGTTGGGTGTATTGAGCCTCAAATAAACTTGTGAATGTGATATTTTCCTACATCTCCCTTCAAATACAACCCTTTGTTAACATTGATATCATTCTAATTAATATTGTCAATTCAATAACTACAAAATTGAGATATTTCTTGTTTTCTTATTTCCTTAATTTTGTTCATTTTAATAAATCTTGAAGCCCACATATTGCATGATGTATTACTTGGCATTTAGGATATACATGACTGCCCTTGTATATCATGTATAATATTGAACAACTCACATACCACTCCCAACAAGATAAATAATGTATTCCTTATACATTATCCATTCATATATTACATATCGTTATACACATTTATATGAATATATATTATTTAGAAATATACTCTGCACTTTCTCTCCCAGATATTCCATTTTGAAAGGACAGGAAGCTCTGATGGCCTTTAAATAATCTGCTGCAAACTTCAAGCAAGGTTGTGATATTAGTTCTTGACAAGTACTGATGAGCAGAAATGAATGCTGTTTGATAGTTGCTAATATCTTAAGTACAACATTTCTATTTGAGTTTCTTCAATTTCTGAAAAACACCCTTTAGAGATCCTAAAATTACATATACAATTTAAAGGGGATATATTACCTATAGTTCGTTTTCATAATTCAAGTTTTTAGCTTAAGCATTATAGCTCCAAAGTGGTTGTCTGTTGGGGTGGCACCAGGCAGATGGTGTAACCAGATCATGATTGCGATCCCCCAACCCCATGTTCATGAAACAGAGCAGACGAGCATGTGGTTTTAGAAAGAGGCATAACGGATAGTCAGTAACTGACTTCTTTATTATTTTTCCTTTCTGTCTTAGTAAATTCAATGATCATTGAACTTTGGAATGTAAACTCTTTCAATGAAGATTTCCTTTTTCAAATTCAAAAAGAAATATTGTGACCCTTATTTCCAAGAGAAAAATATTTTCTATAGATATTTATTGCCAAGTTGATGTTGGAAGTGACACTACGTGCAAGCAAAAATCTAAACTGAAATCTAATATATTTAAATAAAATCTGGAAGACTTACTTATCATATTGTCTTCCTCCCCAAACTTTGCCATACCTCCAACACATTGTCTTGGAAGTTGTGAGTTGACCAAAGCTCAGTCGAGGATGGACTAAATAAACACAGAATTACCCTTAGATAATTTTTGCCTCCTTTAGTAGATTTTCCTCTCAATACACTTGAAATTTACTTAGTCTTTCTTCAAATCAAAAACAACTCTTGGGAAAATATCTGATGAAGTTATTAACTTTGGAGTGCCAAGGATAAAAAAATCTTTTTGAGCTTTGTGATCAAGGACAAGGATCTGAAAATATAAGATAAGTGAGTCTTGGTATCTCAAGCATTACAATTAGGTTATCCTTTCCTTTATTCACTTAAGTGAGTGCTGTATCATATAATGTTAGCATTTTAAAATATGGAAGGCAGTGGAAGCAAGGTGATGGGGAAGTCTCGGTCTATTTAGTCAATGACTTTGATCACTGTCTTGAGTGTGTAGTTTTTGATTTGGATATTACTGATTCTATTAGCCTGTTCAATTCTAGGGCAAATATTTCTGTTTTACATTTGGATGTATATATATATACTTAAAAATTAATAATAATACGTATATAGTTTAGTTAACAATAATAGCTGTGGGTCTTCATCAAATATTTAATCAATAGTTTCATAATGACATTAAAAGTCTGTACTGCAATCTGCATTTGTAAAACTCATTTCTATCCATTTATGTTTCAAACAATCCAGACTACTTTAGTCATATGTTTATTAATTTCCTTGAAAAATAGTCTCTGTGGCCTCAAGTACATTACAAGGATCTCTTTCTGTGGAAACAAAAAGATTTTTAACCTATTTTATAATCTAATAACCTATGATCTGGAAAAGGGAGAATAGAATTCTCAAATAAGCACATATTTATTGAAATCTGTGTATAAACAGGGTATGTTCACAATGTAATTGAAACATACAAAGACTAGTAAATATATCAGGTGGAATTTCTGTAATGGAAGTAATGTATTAGCCAAGGATTAAAAAAAAAAATAGTTGTAGCAGATCCAAACTCCTCGTACCTTCTCTTTTCTTACTGTAATGCCTTTCCATTTCTAGCTGCTTGAATCTCTGTGAGAAGGGAGATTCATTCTCCTGCCCCTTAAAGGCTTTCTTTACAGTGTTTCTTGGAATATTAGATATTGTTGCTTATAACACAAGAATAAATGTGCTTATTTTAGCTTCCTTCCAGGATTTAGAATATTGGAAAACTATTCATCCTTAGGATTTTATTCTCCACAATTCCAACCTGATGTCTTCTGCTTTGGAGGTACTCAGTGAGACCTCTTAAATTGAATATTATCCACTACCCCTTAAAATATTTTTCTTCTTGTTGTTGTACTATACTGATTACAAAACAGATTCGTGACATAAATTTACTACAACCTTCCATCTATCGTGTATGGTAGAGAGACAAATAAGCCTCCAATTTATAAAGCCATAAAAAGGAAAAAAAGAACTGACATCAATTATAACTAACTTTTGAATTGCTGTACAACATGGAGTAGAAGATGTACTACAAACAGCATCGCATGGTATGTAAGACATTGAAACTCTGAAACCCATAAAAATGATCATTTTAAAGCATTTTTTGAAAGAATCCTAGGACCTTAGGGGTACAAAGACAAGACATTATTCATAGTCTCATAATATGGATTTCTGCTTTTGAGTGTAGTATGTTTATGTCCACATGTCCATTTTTTTATTCTCTGGAGTAGTGTTAACACACTCTGAGTGTTAACACACTCAAAAGCAGTTTATAATGATCCATCGACAAAACAGCATCAGTAGCATAGCACATCTTCTTACAACTACTATACTCATTTCAACTCTTCAAACATGATAAGCAAACTTTAAAGTGGCTAAATTTAGCAAACCAATAATAAGAAAACTTATTGGTTTGAAAATGGGTGGGTAACAAAGAACTACTGAAAGAAAATCAAACAGGAAAAGGTGGAATATACAGTGTGAGGTGGCTTCTTCTGTGTTTCTTTGTTTTATTGCAGATGCTACAGTGAAAAGCATTGCTTTCCTTAGGCACTGTCTCTTAAACTACCCACATCAGCCTAATCAAGTTACATTAGACTTCTATCTTGGGAAGAATACTACACTTACCTTTTTCTTCACAGAATTTACCTCTTTCTGTCAGAATATTAACAAGTTGCCCTGAGATTCTTTACCTCTCAATGTTCAAATAGAAGCATAATACAATCTACTTTCCTTGAACTCCTCACTCTGTGTAACTGAATCAAATAAATCCTGCTTATCTGTTCAGAAGATGCCCTGGAAAACAGCATATCTGAAAAGCAAAAAATTGTCATGAAACTTAATACCCATTATTCTTTGTTGCTATATCTGGTGGCCCAAAATGACATGATATTAATATTTCATCTTTTCCTCTTTCCAAATCCTACTAAAGACAGCAGAAGCCTTAGAGAGGGGCAAAGGTAGGTAAGATCACATGTGCAAGAACATTGGACAGGGACAAAGATTGCTGAAAAGGGTAGATATTTACTCAAAATATTTTCAGGAATTCCCTTCCCATACATAAGACATGTTATCTTTTTCCTTCACATATGGTATGCCATATTTTAGTTTTTAGCCTCTTCACTGTCATGTTTCCTCTGAGCTCTCTCTGAGAAGTAGTTATTTTACTTTTATTTTTTTAATTTTTATTTTTTTCGTATGTGCATCATATTTCGAATTCTGTATACATTACACCATGTTCACCACCCGAACACTAATTATAGTGCATCCCCTCACATGTGAGCCTTATCAATTACATCTCAGAAGTGTGTCAATTGAAAATTATAGATTTATGATATTTTAGAAGCATACATGGAGTAATGACTTTATAATTTGATATAGAAATTCTATTCATGGATGTCTCTTGGAGAGGGAAAAGCTGTCATTCTCCAGAAGCTGTATGAAAGTCACTACCTCCACTGAGGTTGTGTGTAACTTCTAACCAGATGCAATTATTTTTAACTTTCTGGAACCCATAGGTCTTAGTGAGGGCTTATCACATCACACTACCTTACATCAAAATCTTTTGTGAACACTTCTACACTCTGCCATCTCTAGAAAATTTAATAAACCTTAATAGATGTAATACCTTCCACTATTTCTACACGGCAATGATGGCTTTTCAGGTACCTGATGCTTATAAAATATTTATTGTGTTCAAAAGATGTTTGCTCCCCAACATTTGTATGTTTTCTATTTATTTATTACATTAACATTAAGGCTCAAAAAACGTTGTATTGTTCTTTTTTATTGCTTTATCAGAATATGTGGAAATACTATAATCAAAATTAATCTGGTAATATGTTAGAAAATTATTTTGGATTATTTTGTAATTAATGATGTCTCTCTGCATAAAAAGATGGAGATAATCTGTCACTTACCTGTCAGGAGACTCTCTGAATTAGTGTCAAGTCTGACCATCCTTTTTTTGTGGGCAGCCTTATTACAGAAAACTTAAAAAAATGTTCTTGTCTGCATTCCAGGGGGAATATTTTAAGAAATAATGATGTAAGTTCTTAGCATCCTAGAGAGTATTATTCCCTAAAGGTTTCCTCACTTTGCTAGTCAGAACCATCTTACCTGTAATAAATTTAACTTTTGATTTGTCTATTCAGCCTCCAAGTATAGCAAGTTAATCCTTCGTATGCTCATTACACACATAAAAACAAGGATTCAGAGCTGTTAGGTGCTTCAAACTGATGAATAGTATGAGGGAAAAATAAAAATCAAACAAATGAATGCTGGAGAGAGTGGTAAAGAGCAGACAGAAAAAAAATAGTGTCATTCCTAAGAAAGAAATGGATCACCCAGAAACAATTCTTCTCCCAATCAGATTCCTAGCTTAGCTTTTCCCTGCATTTATCAGTGAAACCCTTGCAGAAGAGAAGAGTGTGAGATAATATATTCAATGTGTTGAATGAAAAAAAATTGTCAACCAAGAATTCACTACCCAGAAAAGTGTCTTTGAAAATACAAATGACATATATTTCCACACAAACAAAAGCTTAGGGAGTTCAACGTCACCAGACTTGTCTTGCAATAGAGGCTACAGGAGCTATTCCACTAAAACAAAGGGCAGTAAACAACAACCAGAACATATATGAAAGTATAAACCTCATTTTATGTAGCTATTTATGAAGACAAATACAGAGTACTTTACTGCTTTAATGGTGTTATATAAATATGTCTTAATTTTAGTGTAAACAAAAAGGACAAAAGTTTTATGAATAACTATAACTACAAAAGTCATTTAATGAAGACATAGTATAAACAAATATATGTTGTGGTATCCATAACATAAAGTTATTATAAAGTGTGAGGGAAGAAGTATAAGTGTAGATATGATTGATGTTAAGATGTTATCACTGAAATGCACAATTATCACAATGAGATGCTTTATGTAAGTATTACGGTAGCCACACATAAAAATATTTATAGATGACATAAAAGAGAAAAGTGGTGGCCAGCCTGGTGGCATAATGGTTGAGGTCACGTGCTCTGCTTCAGTGGCCTGGGGTTCATGGCTTCAGTTCCCTGGCATGGACCTACACACCCCTCATCAAGACCTGCTTTGGTGGCATCCCATATACAAGATTGAGGAAGATTGGCACAGATGTTAGCTCAGGGACAATCTACCTCACCAAAAAATTTTTAAAAAGTGAAAAATGGAAGGAATCAAAGAATATAACTGCAAAAAATCAACAAAATACAGAGGAAAACTGCAAGAGAGAAACAGAGATACAAATAATAATACAAGACACACAGCAAATAAGTTATAAAATGGCAATAAAAAGTCATTCTCTGTTGATAATTAGTTTTAAATGTATTTAGATTAATCTCTCCAATCAGAAGGTATAAAGCAGCTGAACGGATTAAAAACAAAAAGCAAGACTCTATTATATGTTGTCTATAATAAAACCAACTTTAGTTTAGGGACATGCATAGTTTGAAAATGAAGCTATGGGAAAAGTTATCCCATGCTGATAATAAGTAAAAGGGAGCAAATGTGGCTATGCTTATGTCAGACTAAATATTCTTTAGTCAAAAATGGTCAGAAGAGACAAAGGATATTATGTAATGATAAAAGGATCGATTCAAGAGAGCATAAAATTATAAGTATATGCGTACCCAATATCAGAGCCATGGGTCAAAGTGGAATTCTCTAGGGAAATTGTAAAAACAATTATTTAACACTAAATGAACATGCATCATATTAAAATTAGTGGGATGCAGTTAAAGCAGTGCTTAGAGAAAATTTAAGTACTAGAAGTAAGCATTTAAAAAAATCTAAAGTCAATAGCCTAAGTTTCCATCTTAGAAAATTAGAAAAAGAAAAGCAAATAAATCCCAAACCTTGCTGATGGAAGAGAATAATAAATATTAAAAAGGAAATCAGCTAAATTGTAAACAAAAAAGTAATACAGAAAATCAACAAAGTCAAAACCTGGTTCTTTGAAAATAACAATAAAATTGACAAACCTCTCCCCAGGCTAATCAAGAAAAAAGAGAGATGACACATTGCCAACATCAAGAATGAGAGAGGGGGACATCAGCTCTCATCCTACGGACATGAGAAGCATATTTGAACAACTTCATGACATACACTTGACAACTTATTGAAACAGACAAATTCCTTGAAAGACATACACTACTAAAACTCACTAAAGAAGAAATATATAACCTGAGTAGCTTTACATCTATTAAAGAAATTGAATTTGTAGTTAAAACCTCCATCCAAAAAAGGAAACTCCTGGCCCAGATGGCTTCAGTGTTGAATTCTACTAAACATTTAAAGAAGCAAAACTTCTGATTCTACACATTCTGTTTAAGTGAAAAAGGAAATTTCTCAACACGTTTTATGAGATCAGCATTCTGCCAGTAGCAAAACCAGACAAAAATGCTGCAAGAAATGAGCACTGAAGATCATTATTGTCATGAACATAGACGTAAAAATCTTTAACAAAACATTAGTAAATCAAACCCAGCAATAAAAACCAATATATCACAACAAAATAAAGCTCTGATTGTCTTTTATTCCCAAATTCTTTCTTCCCACCCTAATACTATTAAAATGAGAATGTCTACTCCTCGTGTATTAATTTAATTCAAGACAATTTTGAGCGTTTATTTAACTCTCTTTCTCCATTAATGAGAATAGCACACATGCTCAAGCATACCCAGGAAGAGTCAATTCTTCCACCAGGGAACATTCTCCTTTTCCTCAGTATCTCTGGGCGCTTCTCTCCTGAAAGGCATCTCAACCTGCCCTGTATCATGGTTTTTAGGGGTAGTGCTAGCTTTGTTTTTGTCATTTTACTGAGCTTCTGGAGGGCAGGGCCTTTTGTTTTTGGCTTTGTTTTCTCAGAAGCTCTTAGCATGGAGTCTCGCCCATAGACAGACCTCAGTAAATGGCTATTGCCTTGAACTGGCCCATCTCTGATTTTGCTTTGCATTTCCTTTCCAGCTAGTGGTCTTATCACTTCAAAACAGCTTGGCAACAATTATTTTTAATAAAAAAAATTTACACCTTGGTGGATTTTCATTTTTGCTCATATTTCCTGCTTATTGCCAGCCTGGTTCATCTTGTGACTCCTCAGTCCTTTTCTCCAATTTATCTGTTTTATTTCAGTCACTCATTATATATCATCTACCTTTCCCTCCACTAGCTTTCACTCGTCTTTCAAATATCTGTGTCCTCCAGAGCCAGCTTACACTTTTCTTAAAGAGATTTGGAATTCATCTAATCTCTCTAACTCTTTGATTGTGTATTCACCTTCCTTAGCCTAAGTGTTTATGCATTCTTTTCTTGTCCTGCCCGTTTGCTTACTTAGGGAAGACACTATGTTGTAATTACTTCTTGATTAATAATTGCCACATTAGGAAAGTTTGAACAGTTTTTATCATCTCTGCTGGCAGAAATAGCTTAATAGATGTTCAAAATATATCTATAAGCCTAGGCATAAATGAGTTCATCTCAGGTTGTGAAAAACAGTTTACTAACGTCAGAAACAAATCAAAACAGATATAAGGTTTAGAGGTCATTAATTTTCATTAAACTTCCAAGGACACCTGTAAACAAGCTAAAAATACCTTCGGGGAATTATATGAAATGCCATCTTCAGTGATGTGCAATGTGGTAGTGGGAACGTATGAAGCTAAATACTAACTTATTTTTCCTAATCTGCTGGCCTCTCTGAATGAAAATGTAGATAATGCATTGCTTGGAATTATTAATAGAGGAGACACAAGAAGTTTTCTGCATAAATTCTACCTTAATATCTTGTCAAGGTCCACTTATGGTAGAGCCAAACAGAGCCTCGATTAAATAACTATCATTAGATATATTTTGAAAAATAATATAATACTGTTGGAGGTTTACTATGATATTGGTTTTTACATGAGAATGAAAAAGGCGAATTAGGGGAAATATAAAACTATTTGATGAGAGAAGCAGGATGTATAAGACATTAAAAACAGAGATTAGATTTTCTTCTCAAAGTTGATGTTTATCCATAAGACATTCCTTGAGCAAATGTGTCTTGTGTGCTTAACGCCAAGCACTGGTGTCAGCATCATGAAACTCATTCTCTTGGAAGATGAGCATTCTTGCAGAAGAAAGACTGATGCACAAAATCAGATGGAAATCTCATAAAGGTGGTACAAGAATATCTGTAATAATTGAAAGAAAATATTATTTTGGCTAAGAGGTATGGAAAGTCCTGGTGGAGGGAGAATGTTTGAGATCAGCTTTGAAAATGGGGTACATTTTAAATAGAAGAGCATTCCTAGTGGAGAGAAGCCACAGACAAGGATGAAAAGAGAAGAACTACGAAACTTGAATAGTAAACAGTGAGTTCAGTTTGGTTGGGGTTCAGGGAACAATGCTGGGAGACAGGCTAAAAACACAGCTGTGACTGCATATGGGGTTTGAATAATATTGGGGATAGCAACAATAATATAATAATAATAACTTCCTTCCAGGGTCATTGTAAGCATTGGGAATAAGAAGGAAATGTCCTTGTACAGTACTTGTTACTGAGTATGCACTCTGTAATATTTACTATGACTGGTCTTAGGAGGGCAGTAGGTTGTTCCCTGTGTTTGAGAAGAGATGTGACACAGTCATGATCCTTGGAAGGTTGGAGCATGTGCCTGATGGAATGGAGTGGGGAGACACTTGAGGCAACTGGGAAATAATGAGAGAAAACAGGGTATGATCTGTGCCTGACTTCTATAACCCATTTCTGTATATAGCCTCTCTCTTGGTTGGAAGTCAGAGACAGATGATGATAAGAGAGGAGATGAGAGGATTTACTGTAGAGGGAAGAAGTAATGAAGGATAGAAGAGGCAGGAAACCTCACACGTCCTTACCTTTTATGAGAAATTCGGTTATTTTCTCATTATGTTCTATCCACATTTTACACATTCCACTTCAGAATCTAAAAATGCCCTGCACAGTGCCAGAACAAGCGATGATGAATCTGAGCCATTGAGATAAATAAGCAGCCCATTTACCTAGTGGAAGAATGAAGAGAACCCAGGTATCTTGGATGAGTCTTCTCTCCGTAAATGGTTGCTTCAGCGTTTTTTCCTCATATTTGTGTAAATTTATCAAGGTTATGCAAACCTTGATAAGTGAAATAACTGGAATCTGTATCAAGAACTTTGTTCAGCAATTTACAAGAATATCTCATCCTTATTTGAAAGATAAGAAGACTGATTTTGGGAGATCAAGAAATTAAGACAACAGCTACTCACCAGTATGCAATGAAGCTAAGATTCATTCAAGTCTCATCATTAGTCAGCTAGAACTCTTAACTGTGATGCTATATTACCTCTATTCATTCAATAATAATAATAAAAGAGGAAAGTTTGCTATGATAGGATGCTTAATAAAATGTTATTTCTTTTGTAAATGAAGAAAAGAGTATTGGTCAGGTGTCTATTATGGTTAGCCTAGCAGATATTGGTGGCTTGCTCTAGTGCTACATGCTGTGTAATGCATGTGATAATTTTTTCTTGTTGTGCCCTCTTGGCAACTTTAAGACGTAGGTATAATTATCTCCATTTTACAGAGTTAAAATCTGACAGTGACTTCCTCAGGTTCACCCATACTTTGTGGCAGAGGTGGGCTGTGTACCTAGGTCTTACTCATCTCTAGTCTTTCCACTGTACCATGCTGTGAAGAAGTAGCAGGTTAATAAAAACAGCACTCAGTGTTCAACTTTTTCATTAAAAAATACAAACAGAATGTGTAATATATCCCCTTGTTAAAAGCGTGGCTCATTACTTATGAAAATATTACAAGAAAATAAAATGAAAGACAATTATTGCCCAGGAATATAAACATGATAATCTTTAACAATTAGTAAATCTGATCCAGTAATAAAAACCAATAAATCACACCCAAGCCGTGTTCAGCCAAGTAATAAAAGTCTTGTTCATTTGAAAAACAATCAATGTAACTCACTGCATTAATAGACTAATAAGAAAAAGTATATGATTGTATCAATAGACGCATAAATAGTTTTCAACAACGTTCAACAACCCTCAGAAATCTAGGAACAAAATCAATTTTCTTAGCCTAATAAAAATATCTATAATTAACCAATAGCAAACTTAATACTTAATGGTGAGAGACTAACTTACTTTCCTGCATGATCTAAAACAAGGCAAGGGTGTCCTTTTTCACCACTTATTATCCAACATTCTTCCAGACGTCCTAGCTAGTGTAAGAGGCAAGAAAAATAAATAAAAGGCATATAAAGTAGAAGGATAAATAAAACTCTTCTTATTTCTAGGCAACAAGGCTGCATATGTTAAAATCTCAAAGAATCTAAAAAATATATTGGAACTAATAAGTGAGTTTATCAAGTTCATAGGATACATTGTCCACATACAAAATCAATTTCATTCCTATATACCAGCAATGGAAAATAAAATGTAAAATTAAAAACATTTACAATAAAACCTATTTGCAAAGAACTTTCATGAAATATTTGCAAAATCAATTTGCAGAAAACTACAAAACAATAATGAAATATAGCAAAGAAAGTTTAAGTAAATTTAGAGCTACACATTGCCTTTCCATTAGAATATTCACTATTGTTAGGGTGTCAATTTTTGCAATCTGTTGTTTAGATGCAATACAATCACACTCAAATTCCACGCAAGCTTTTTTTGCAAATATCAACAAGCTGATTCTCAAACTCATCTGAAAAGGTAAAGCAACTAGAATAGCCAAAATCATTCTAAAAGAGAAAAACAATGTTGGAGGACTCTTATTATCCCATTTCAAGATTTACTATAAAGTTACAGCAATGACACTGTGGTATTGGTGGATAAGGTGTATACACTAGGATCAATGGAACAGAATAGAGAGCCCATAAATATACCCATCCAAATACAGTCAACTGATTTTTGACAAAAAGGAAAAGGTAATTTGATGGAGAAAATATAAAGTTTTAAAGAAACAGTGCAAGAACAACTAGACATGCATACGCAGAAAATAAACCTAGACCCATGACTCGCAATTTACAAAAAAATGTAGCTCAAAATGCATCATAGATATAAAAGTATTTTTTCAAGTTGATTTTAAAGGACCCAGGAGTATATATGTAGATCCTTTTTGCTAAGGGAGAAGGTAATCCACAGAGTAGAAGAGATTTTTGAGTAAACAAGTATAGGTAGAAAGAATGGGAAATTGATGCCAAAAGCATGTAGGAAAAGAGAACAGGAACATGGAGGATCCCCTGGAAAAAATTCAGACATCTAAAGGAAATGTAAAATCATGAATTAAATCAAGATTGAGGGAGACAGCTAACAGGCAAAGCACAAAAGATTAAAAAAATGTAAATGAATTGTAGGAAACAGATCATAAGTAGATCTCCCAGAAACCTTTGGCAATTTGCACTTTACAGGCAAAGTAAATATACAGTTTGTGTTAATTTTCAGTACCTTGGGCTATGAACTTTCGTTATTTTTATACTTTTATTATTTTAACCTTTTAACCATTAGATAAGATAACCAGGAAAATTTTAACATACAGAATAATGGATGATTATAACGTAAGCTCTCATATAACTCTTAGGACAAGAAAACAGTGTCACTATCCCTTCACAGTAATACATTCTTTCCCCCTGTAAATGTGACCTCTATCTCATGACAATGACTTATTTGCACTGTAACTCTTCTATGCCCCAGTTTCTTCTGTGAAATGGGCTTCATAATAGTATGTATTGCATAAGATTTTTGTAAGGCAAAATAAGCTAAATTCCATCAGTCAGTTCATGTCTGACATAGAGTACATGTTCACTAAATAAAACTGCTATGATTAGTGGAGCTCAGAAAGCAAAGCGGAAGCAAGTGTTAGTTTTGAATATATATGTAAAAAGAGGAAAGGCTATTGAAAATGATGTAAAACTGGAGCAAAATCACAGAATATTCATCTCCACTATTGACAATTTATTTCAATGTGCATTTTGTAACTCCAAAAGACATGAAAGAAGGTCAATAAATCTGTAACTTTCCAGAAATTCACCTTAAATGGAAATACATTAAAGAACACATGCATCTCTTTTTTTTCCCCAGAGAAATGATGAAAACACTATGTAGGGATGGATGGAAATAATTTCTTAACATAAGGACCAGAATGAGAGGTTTCCCCTCAGATTTTAACAAAAGGAAAAAGAAACTCAAATTGCATAAAAAGCAGATCTCAGTCACCAAGGAGATTTTAATAAATGGGAGTTACCATTTTTACTAAGCATTTATAATCCAGTTGCAGAGTTGCCCTGGAAACTTGGATCTAAAAGGGTGCTTACTAGTGAATTGATTACTTGGGGATGTAAAATAATTAACCTGAGCTAAGTAAGCAACACCTTGGGAGAAATCAAATGCACTTTTAGGATATAAACTTGACCTAAAATTTTACTTAGCATTTGAGCCTTAAAACCCTCAGGAATAATGTGATGATACACACGTAGAGTCTATGTAAACCATGATTTGACTTGTATGGAAAACAAAGTTACCTTCCTGTCTTCAAGCTTTTTTCTGTGGGGTGACTTGACATTATTTATTTGATTTGATAGTATGGCAGGTGACCGTAGTTACTGAAATGGTATAAATTTTGTAATTTTTATGTATAAATTGAGTGAAATTGGAAAGTGAAACTCATCAGTAGCACTCACTGTGCTGAGAAAAGTTCAAGTCTGAGAGTTGCAAAGAAATCATCTAAATAGTTAAAGGATGGCTGGAATTTCAATGAATAGAGAACAGAAAAGACTATGAAAGAAGAATAGATTCAAAATAAGTGCATAGAAAAATGTGAGTAAATTCTTTCTTTCTCCCTTACCATTATCTTGCATAAATGTGATATTTGTTGAAAATATATATTTTAACTACTAGGTTAAGACAACATTGATTAGCAGCTAGTTTAAAAAAATGGGCTTTACTATTCTATAGTCTAAGACATTTTTCGATTAAGAAAGCACTAAATTCAAGGAGGATCTGGTGGTCCAATGAGGGGAGATGACATGTTCTGGAAAAATAAGATCAAAGTCATATAAGAATACTGCCTATTTTATTAGATGACTGCAGATAGAAAAGGACAGACTATTACAACTCCAAGGAGATGATCATTAAAACATTCACTAAGAAGAAAGTAATTTTAATTCTGAAAAAGACGTCATGATCAGAAGGAGTATTGAAAGTAATTGAGGCTTGTGCACTCATTCTACAGATCTGAGACTTTTGAGCCACAAGTATACAA